>NW_027112453.1:59875-76709 GCF_000696795.3 Halyomorpha halys | reverse complement strand
ATATATTTACGAGAATATATTTGTTTTTGTTCAGTAAGACAGTAAGATATAAAAAGTTTGTTCAACAATAGATGTACAATATAAAAAAAATATTAGTTAAATATTTAAAACAGGAGGAGTTAAATTATAGTTAAATCGAGCAATATTTGAAAAGCGATTAAAATTGGAAAACGGCGTGAAACTCGTCACTCCTTCCTCCACAGTAACTTTACTTATTTTAAGTTTAAAACAGACACCTATAGGCAGTATGTTGGTCAATGTGGGACATATTAAAATCTCGTAAAACGAGATCATAACACCAAAAAATTAAAAATAAAAGGCATTCCTTACCGACCAACCCGCCACACTAAAACCCCCATTTGGCATCGGTCCGATGTCACTTATAACATTTACTTAAAACGGGAAGATGAGAGTTAAGATAGTTAAATCGAGCAATATTTAAAAAGTGACTAAAATAAAAAAACTGCGAGAAACAACCAAAACGTCTTTAATGTGGTCCCCCAGTAGTTGTAATATAACTCTGACATCATGTAATACATACTTTCAGATAAAATTAACATTAACATACCTTAGTTAAAACTAATAGACAAGTAGTACGTAGTAGGAGCGATACTCACCTAGAACAAAAAATATAAAATGAATTAATAAAGATCATGAAAATATTTTGAAAATAAAAATATAATAACAATATAAGATCAAAAGCATAACATCTTAAGCTGAGTCTACACGATTGCCACAAGCAAAAAAGTGAGTGACCATAAGCTTCCTTTGGTATTTTCAATTTTTTTGGCAATTACATACGATTTAATCTATTTTAATTATAAAAAGGAACAAGATAAAGATAAATAAAATAAAAAGAAACGTAAATCAGTAAATTGGGTAGTAGATGATAAAATTTCATAGAAATGGAACTAGTTAATTTAATTACGTAGACATATAATGTCTTTATAGATATATATTTGTGCTCTGTAAAATAAAAAATAAATTGCTAAAATTATTTAACAATATTTGAAACAATGAATTTACACTGAATTGATAAAATTTTAAAATATGCAACCTTAAACAAGAGTTAATTATTGATGGGGAAATTATTTAATTAGCATATCCAAATAAACCATCCACACGCTTGCGCATTGTTTGGCAAACGTTTAGAGGCGCAATTAAATCTAGCATTAATACAAGACAGACAATTAGTTTCCATCAAATTAAAATCCCGTATGCTACAGAGGTTATTCTCGATTTCGTAATGAAAAACTTTCAATTCTGAGCCGTTCGATTACTTTCCATAATCAAAGGAAACCCAAGGAGAAACATTACGAGATTAAATAAAAAAGGAAAAAAAAAAAAATAAACTTTCCGTTCGAAACAGGAGGCGATGTTTAACCACTTTCACGAAGATAGAGAAAGGTGGATGTGGCGATTCATGGGGTTAAATCGATCCTAGACCGCGGAGGGGCTTAAATGAAACCTGGGCTATATGTTGCCTACTGTTGTGGAGTAACAGCTCGAATAGGAAGTTTGACAGGAGCATTAGATTTGTTCCATTAAATAGACACAACTGCTAAACTAAATAAAAGATTTTTTTTAAAATATCTTTATTATTTTATTTTAAAATTCATTTAATCTCAGTTATATTGGAGTGATACAGGCGTGTAGAGAAACTACCCATTGTTAGAACTCTAATGACGTTTTTACATTAGCAGGTCTCGTGGCCTTCTTCTTTTCAGACGCCTCAGAAGATAGTCAGCAATGGAAGAGGATCCAAGGTTAAAGACTAGCGAGTTTGGGTGGTTAGAGAGTTTATAATGGAAGGAATGATATCTGGTTCGGGCTAGATCGGTTACATACGGGACATTGAGGTCTTTATTTATTATTTATTCGTGACAAAGTAAGGAGCATTGAGGATTTTACGAAAGATTTCGAACTGTTAAGATTGGATACGAGAGGAATTCGAATGTTTAGTGGAAAACAAAAAATAATAATAAAATTCTCTAATATCCAACATCGTCTGTTTGAATTGCAGTAAACATAAGGCATGCTATGAAAAGACAAAATGGTTTGATTAGAACCAGTGAGATAACCCCCAAGACCTCGACGAAGATAATAAAACTAATATTCGAAAAATCAGGAACTTTTTGAAGATATTTAAGATACTTTATGTTATGAAGGATTCGGTCGGGAGAGGGGGTGCGGACAAAATTTAACTAAAAATAGTTCTCAACTATTTAATTACTATTTATTTTCCGTGGTTTCGCCCCACTTTGCAAGGCTTCATCGGGACTAAAAAAGATACAAAGCAACTAAAAATATGCAAAAATCATACAAAAATAAATAATAATAATATGTACAATAATAAGTATTAAAAAAAAAAGAAATAACAAGGAATATTAGATTTAAAATAAATAAGAAGTAATAATACGAAAAAATAGATATAAAAGAAAAATTGTACACTCTAAGAGACGGACAACTATAGAAATAAGATGAGAATGAATAAAGATACAGAAAAATTAAATAAAATTATATGAGTTATTACTAATTTAGTAATTTTAAAATAATACTATATAGTAAATTATATTATAATATGTTTTTATCGTTTCTCTTAATCGTAAACAGCCAGCATAACTAATTCATTCCAAAAAATCTATGTTCCATTCCCGTGGCGTGATGGGCTAAGGGAGGATTCGATCTCGAATAATAAATCAGACATAATTTTACTCTTAATTATTTCTTTTACTACTTTCTATTAGATGGTGTTGTTAAGGATAAAAGCTCTTTGGAAAGGAAACACATTTGCATCTTGCTCCAATCATCATGTTCGGATTTCAGTTCCTCGAACTAATTACAGCAAACGTTCTTATACATAATTAACATAACGGTCATGTCTTCCAAAATTTCACTAACGCTATATTGATATGAGCTATTGAATTTTATTTTATTATTTAAGAAACTTTAATAAATAATTAATAAGAAATAGTTTATGTTTATATATTTATAACATAATATTAATATATATATGGAGCGGGAGACGGGGAGTATAATCTCATACAAAATACACCCCTAACACTATATACAATGTTATAAATAAAACAAATAAATTAAAATACTAAGTATTAATAAAAGATAAAAGTAGAGTTAATAACAAAATCAACAATGACATTTATAGATTTAACAAAATAAATAATTAACTTCTAATGGGGGGGGGGAAAAAATAAAGTGAATTTAAGAAAAAGATGAAGATAAAAAAAATAAAATTTTAGAGTGACAATAACAGAACTGATAAATGTAGAAATTATAACAGGATGTCCTGCAGCAGCCTGGTATTCAGTCTTCGGGTTGAGGTTGGGTCTCCCAAGTTGTAGCTCACTGCTCCTTTAACTGTCGGCAACTGAGAGTGGAACTTCATAAACTTTTTTTTTATGAAATCCACTATTGACTCCATTTGTAATTCGTGATGAAACTGGCTATTTCTTATGAACCAAGGAGCATTAACTGCGATTCTTAGGACTTTATTTTGAAAAGATTGTAATTTTTTCCTCTTCGTACAGGATGCCGTTCCCCAGACATCACAGCCATACATCAGGAGTGTAAAGGACATTTTTAACTTCCCGATCTACAAGCAAGTTATTGTTGTCGCCATGAAAATTGAAAGTAGATTTATTTACAAAGCTTCGATGATATCGGGCAATCTAATTCCTCTAAAAGTGTTCATAATATAATTTGTTGGAATCAGAAATACATAATAGCTACAGTTATTCTCATTGCGTTATCATTTGCTTCTGTAAAACTAATTTAATTACTTGTAGAAATATGTATAACACAAATAGTTAGTGAACTCATTTTTTTAATCACGTTTTAAATAAATCAATAAAATGGTTTTTTTTTTTAATTTATTTTTTTTTCCTTATAAATAAATAGTCTAATAAATTTAACAAATTAAATTATCACTTAGCATTACTGGGGTTGAAACATCTAAAAACTTAAAAACAAAAATTGATCAACATAAGATTAATTGTAAAAATAATAAAAACATCAATATTACAGCACTGGCACAACATAGTATCAAAAATAAACATCAATTTGATTTCAATAATCCAGAAATATTAGATATGGTTAAGCATAGTAAGAATAGAAAAATAATATAAGCAGTACATATCGCTAAAAACATAGACAAAGCAATTGATTTTAAAACAGACACTATGACTTTATGCACACATTATAAATAAATTAACAATTTAGATTTGTGTATTATTTATAGAATTTAGATTTATTAAATCTTTGTTGTTTATTATTATATAAAAATTGTTAAATTTAGTTAGATTGTTCATCTTTGTGGTAATAGAAGTAGGAGATTATTGTTATAGCCTATTTGGTTGTTATCATAATGAAAGATAACCTTCAGGAAGGTAATTATTCTCCTTGATTAAAAATGTATAATAGTTGAATATTATAAAAAATTTTAATTATCGACAATAATATGTTTAATATTCGCATAAAATGACAAATAACGAGTTAATTATATATTATATATAAAAAAGTTAATCAGGTAAAATAGTTTATGAATAGTTTAATGGATAATGTGATATAGTGGTAATGTTGTAAGGATATGTTAAATTTGTTTTCTAGCAACCTAAAGATGAGGGGATAACCCCGAAACTTCGGTATCTGTGAAATAAACTAATATATTTAAATAAGGAAGACTGTGTTCATTCACCAATTTCATATTAAAAAGTAAGACTTTTTAAAAAAATATTAATTTGCTTAAAACTTCAAACTGTCAAATTTCTAGAACAATTAGTAAAAAAAAAAAAAAAAAAATGAAATAAATAAAAATAATAATGTACATTCACATTGATAACTTTTTTTTACATCATTTTCCTTATTTAGCAGATAGTAATGGTGAACATAGCAAATTACAGTCATCTGGTACTTGTTTTCTTTTCTATACCCTTAGCAGCCTATCACAACACTATACGTTCCGGACGACACCTTGACAACAGAATGGCGAAGAGACGCCCAGCTGGAGAATACTGCGAACAGTTAGCCAATGGTGTCTATAACGGCGGTGTGGAATGCAGTCGGATCAGTGAAAGGTGGTCTTGTCCTTTTGGTCGAGTGCTCGCGGATGGCGGAGCTATGGTCGATGGGAGTAGTCAAGTGCGTAATAGAATCCAAGTAGCTGAGAAGGGCCCAGCTTATTATTATAGACTCTTCTAAGTTACAATTTAAAAAATAATTTAATACGAGGAAAGTAGATAATAATATTATTATAGAGAACAAGATATCCTTGGAGTTAAAAACCTTGAGACTTCCATGTTCCGACCGTGTAAAGGATAAAGGATAACAAAAGCTGTGGCAGTATTGGAGGAAAAATACAACGAAAGTTGATTGATACACAATGATCAATATATTTGCGACAGGAAACAACAGATGTCTGTATTCACGCGCTTGTTTTGTACTTTTGATTTCTTTTTTTTTTTTTGCTATTATATTTGATTTACTCTACTTATTTTAAAACTAAAAAAAAATAAAGATAGACCAACTGAAAGGAAACGTAAATATTAGCAAAATGGTAGATGAAAAAAAATCATACAAATAGCACACATAACCTATAATCTCAACATTAAACTTTTTAATTTCATTACCTAGATATATAATGTCTTCATAAATACATATATATATATATTTAAAAAACTTTATTTAATTGATAGATATTACAATTTGCTACTCTATTGTGGTCAATAGGTAATAGTGATCAATGATCACATTCATACTAAAATTAAATAAAATGAAAATAAATAATAAGAGAAAAAATACATAAAAATAAAAAAAATCTCTCTTCTAATATATAAAAATTAAAGGATAAAGAAAATTAACATAATCAAATTGTGAATGAAAATAATAATAAAATAAAATTATCTCTAGTCACATTTACACTGTTATATACAATATTTACATAATCGACCTGAGGATCCCTGAGCACACTCTATCCTCCACGTGTGGGGGGGGGGGGTAGAGCAAAAGCTCAAAAGATCCCAGCGCATCCCCCTCCGAAACACTGGTATTGAGTCAGTGGAGGCTGAGCAAGTGTGCTAAAGCTGCAAACACTCAACTTGAGTGGAGAATCTGACCATTGCCAGAACTCCAATAGTCCATTTTTATTTTACAGTAAGTCGTTTCAACCTTCTAGGTGGGCTGTAGGGATGGGTGGAACTAGATAAGGTTTGAAAAAAAGGATTAGGATAGTTGGAAAGGTTTATATGGAATTTTGAGAATTTGTTTTGTATGAGGTCAGGGACAAAAGGGATATGAAGATCATGGTGTAGTGTTCTGTTGGAAGCGTAATAGGGTTCATTAACTATGGTTCTAAGGATATATCATATATTAAATAAAAAATAAACTGCTAAAGTACACTGAATCGATAGAATTTTAATATATACAATGTAAAACTAGAGTTAATTATTGAATCTAAAAGTATTTATTTTTATTTTTCAATTCTTTTCGTTATCGTACTATAATATTGGTTGCTATTCCAACATTACACATGTTCTTATTAATTGTGATTTGCATGGTTTCACGCATGAAGGCATGAAATTTAGACCGAAACGTACGAACTCATTAAGGATTAATTTAGCATATTTTCGTTCTTCACTTCACAGACCGCACGCTCGACCTTCTTTTCCTTATATAATCCACAGTATTTCTTCTCCGACTGATATTTTAATATTTATTTATTGAGGTTCAACAAAGTCATGTAGTCTAACTAAAGCAAGAAGGTTAAGTTATTGTTATTCTATAGAGCAGAATGAGAAGGTCAAAAAGTCAACAGACCCAGGCCGGATTCTGGACACCGCTTCTGACCCGAGAATGCTAAGGTATGTGTCCCAATATGCTCAGCCTTCACAGCATCTTTCAATTATAATTTTTAATATCAAAATTAATGACAGACACAGAACATGAACTACTTTATATTGTATGAGTACCTTCCATAAGAAAATGGAGTGGGATATTTAGAATATCATATCATTATTACAGAGACTATATATCAGAGAATATCATACACTTTCCACAAACTTGAAACGTGCAATGAGCACATACGTTGCAGCTGAAATTGCACTCGATCGATACTGAATTTATAACCAGTAGCAGCAGTTATATATAGATCTCAGATCGATAGCTATACAGCTGACTGACAAGACTGTCAAACTCTAGCTACTATGCACGAATATTTAGTAACGAAACTGAGATCTAAGCAATTACCAATTTACGATTTATTGCTACAGATGGTTTCGAGTTTTTCAGAAAATTCCAAGCACAGTTGATATTATATGTTCTCAATCTCCGCAAAGAGATAATGTATTATATTATTTTTCTTTATTTTTTTGGAGTACATTTTCATTGCAGATAAGCACAAATACAAACAATTTCATCCGGCAATTTTATTGTTTATTTTATTTACATTTGTTATATAGCCAGATACATACAGATAGAATTGGTCTAATAAGTAAAATAGCAATCTAAATATGAGTAAAGAATATGAAAAATAAAAGTCTTAGTATACAAAAGAATAATATATATATAAGCTAAAATACAACTAACTACAAAAAAAAAAAAAATCTGTGTAAGTGTCAAATACAGGAAGATAATGCTAGCAAAATATATAAAAATACAATATATACAACTTATTGAGGTAAAAAATCAAAATAGAGTTCTTCGGAAGCAGCCCATGAAAATAAATTAAATGATTTTTTCATTGTTTTTAAAAATATCACTAAAGCAAGTAAACAATGCACAACTCTTTGAATCAATTTGTATTTATTTCAATGTTTTCTTGTTTTATTTTTGTTCCTAAATAATAATTTTAGTAACAAAAATAATTCTTATTAATAATTATTATTGATACATAATCTTATACCTTTTTTGAGATTGGTTATTATTGTTTAAATAAAATAAATTTTATGCAATTTTAGTCTCAACACAATTTATATTTCTTTATAAGTCCAACGTTTCGGCCATTCTCAAGGACAATCTAAAGTACAAATTTAGAACCACATAAATTTAAAAAAAAAACTTTATGCAGCCTATTCTGCCCAGGTCATTAATTTCAGTCCATTATTACCATATTTTGTCAATTATTCATATTCAATTAATAATTAAAACTTTTAATATCAGTTAATTTTCACTTCTACAATTTATCACAATCAAAATTGAATAATAGTTATTTTATTTATGAATAATAATTATCAATCCTTTTTCAATAAAAAATAATTATTTTTTATTCCTTAATAACTAACCGTGAGTTTAATATTACAGTATTTTCAAAATATATCAATTTACTTTCAGTACATCCAGAGATTTTTAGTAGCATCGTATTTTTTTCTTTTTCTATTTGGTTAATTACAAAATATGTTGATTATCCGTGATTTTTAATTGCTTCTTTTTGTTATTTTATTTCTTCTACGTATCTTAATTTTCAAAGAGAGTTCTATATAATCGATATAAGCGAAATTACTTAAGATGGCCATATTAACCTGCTTTTATTTTATTTTGCCTATTGAGAAAAGTTATAGATGGATTTTATTTGTCAAAAGCTCTTTGGTCTCTTTTTTTAAAGCTATATCACGTATTATCTTTCGGTAAAAAAATAAAATAAAATAAAAGAGACACAAATTTTGGTCATATTTTTCATTTACTTTTTTTTAAAGGAAGTTGTTACGATTCGATTTTTCTAAAACATATACCATTTATTTTCATAGTAATATTTTTCTTTGAATTATAATGATGAGGTTTATTCAGAATTGATTTAAAAAGATTAAAATAACCATTGCACCAGGATTACTACGAACATAAAAAGATGGAGTGACTAAGGCTATCAGTTGAGAATACAGAGTTAATGAATAAACAATAGACCCTTCAAGGTTAGTACCGAAAGCATAAACCTAATTCTAAATAAAGAAACAATTCCTTCCCTAATCGATCTATTATCATTCATTATAATTTAATTTCATTCAAGAATAATCTAGAAGGTTAATCAAGGATGGGTCAAAAACACTTTAGTATTATACTAGCAGTAAAGAACAACTAACAGTATAAAGACGAACCATAAGATTCTACACCGTCTATGTAGCTGACATTCCAACCAACCCTAACACTATCCTCACCACGTATGCCGATGACACATGTGCGCTCGCTGTTAATAATAACCCTTTAATTGCATCCCTAACCCTCCAATCCCATATCACATCCCTCGAAGAATGGTGTCGGAATTATAGGATTAATATAAATCCCTACAAATCCCATCAGATCACTTTAATAATGTTGCTCTTACCCCTTTCGAACAGATCCGCTACCTAAGACTGCATCTGGCCAAACGACTAACTTGAAATCCTTACACAAGACTGAAAAGACAGGAAATTGCACGTCAATTTCGACTATTTTAACACTTACTAGACAAACGGTCTAAACTTCCAATCCATTACAAAAGACTGATCTACATGACAGTAATAAGGCCTATCTGGACATACGGAGTTGAGCTTTGGGGCTCCAAAAACCTCCGAATTCCTCTCGTATCCAATCCTTACAATCCAAAATCCTCATTACTCCTTACTTTGACACAAATAAAATCATACAGATCATACTGAGTTTAAGGTCTTCAAAAAGGAGCTATCGGAAGAGATTCTAAACTTTTAAACTGAATATTTTTTTTTTAATCATTTATTTATTGTTATTTACAATTGTATACCATATATACAACAAGTAAATTTGCTGTAGGTGACATAGTGACATGATACAAACATGTGGAGAATCTACCCATTGATAGATCTCCAATAACATTTCTAGAGGAGAAGATCCCGAGGCCATCTTCTTTTCAGACGCCTAGGAGGATTATTAGGTAATGAAGGAGAAGCCAGGTTACAAGTGGATTTGGGTGGTTGGGAAGTTTTCCATGGAAGGAATGGTATCTGGTTTTGGCCAAATCGGAAACATATGGGACATTGTGGTCATGATGGATGACTTGATTTGTGACAATATAAGGAGCATTAAGGATTTTACGAAGGATTTTGGATTGTAAGGATTGAATGCGGGAGGAATTTGAAGCTCAACTCCGTATGTTCAGATAGGCCTTGAAACTGAATCTAAATTTAAATGATTGTTCATTTGCGTTTTGTCCACGATTTCTCAAAAAATTTCCAAAACTTTTTTTTTATCAAACACTGTTTCATATTTTTACAAAAAAATCCAAAAGCAGGAATTGTGAACATTGGAACTGACAAATATAAGCAAACATACAAGTATGCTTAGTTGCATGATATAATAAGTTATAGTATTTATGAAAAAGTGTTTTGTTTAAGTTAAGAAAGTAAAAAAAACAAAAATCCATATACATATGCTAAAATACATGTTTCTGGTTTATTCAGTAATAACAGAAGAAAAAGTTTAAATAGTATTTTTTATTTTTTAAATTCAACATTTTAAAATTGGAGTTCTATCAGTGGGTAGATTCTCCACATGTTTGTATCATGTCACTATGTCACCTACAGCAAATTTACTTGTTGTATACAGTTGTAAGTAACAATAAATAAATTATTAAATAAAAATTAAATAAACATTTTAAAATAATATTTCAGTAATAAAATTAAGATTTATTATTTACCAATACAATGTCATCAGGTGTTATAACTATTTACTTTTTTAAAACTCTGCTAAGTAAAAAGCATAAAAGTAAATGAAGAAGGAATGACGCGTTAGAAATGAGTAATTCAAAAGTGATAACAACTGATTGTGTAAAAAGAAACCTTGAAGAATTGTAAGGAATCTACATGAATAATTCAGCTTTTCCTTATAATTAAATATTATTACAATAAACTATTATTTATTTTATGAATTAATAAACACGTAATACTGTGTTAGATAAATTTATCGATGCGGAAAATATATTTTAAAACTGGAATAAAGACATAAAGGCCCACATCATAACATCTAAGTGGAGCGTGTGAACCTTTATAGGCGTGGAGAAGATCAACTGACCCATAACAGATTTCAAATATAAAGACTTATAAATAACTTGAGAAAATAAAAATAAATTATTAATAAATAAATATTATTTGTTTATGTGTGACTTCTTTAGACGCTGAAAATCAAATTGGCTTGGATCGGAGTAACACTTCATCTCATCTTACGCTCATGCGGCACTTGGATGAACCCCTCCAAGGATAGGATGACCTCAGTGACGAAGTTAATGTAATGACTTATTTATTGATCATAATGATAAAAATAAATTATTTATTAAGAAATATTATATTTTTCAGTTAAATTTCTTTAGGTGTGGAAGAGTAGATTGGTCTGTAGTAGATGAAAACCAGTATGCGCTTGGATGACCCCACTTCTCTCATGTTCCATCCATACAGTAAATATATAGGCATGGTAAATCATATTGTTTTTCTTATTCTTGTATTCTTGTTTGTGACTAATACATAATAAAATAAATATTCATTTGAAATAAAATGAAAAATAGTTTATTTTTAAACATTTTAAAATAATATTTCAGTAATAAAATTAAGATTTATTATTTACCAATGCGATGTCTTGGTTCTGTTCAACCGTTCGCTTTGAACAGCCCTGATGAAGCCTTGCAAAGTGGGGCGAAACGTCGGACATTAAAATAGTTTTAAACTATTTGTTCTTTTTTTGACCGCAACCCTGACCATCTTCTTGTATTGAAAAATAGTTTATTATTCTGGGACAAGGTCCCTTCAGAACAATTACAAAGGTAATTTTAATTTTACTATAACATATATTGGCCACACTTAATTATAACTTATATTAAAATTGTCTATAAACAATTTTAGATACAAAGAAGAAAATAAAAAAATAAAATAAAAAACTAACTGACTAAATACTTAAAAAACAAAACAATAAGGTAGTTACAAAATATCTGTACTATTATAATATTGGATTAGATTGGTGAAGTTGAAGGTAGTTAAACAGAAGGGTTTTAAACAAGGGGAGGGTTGTATTTGACGTATGTTAGAGGGAATGGAGTTCGGTGAGATGTAGATGTCAGATAAACGGAACTTGGTAGTACGGATTGGACTGAGAATTTGAATTGCAGATTTTCTAGTATATAGGAGGGGCGCTGAGTACTAATTACTTGGAATAAAATGGAAGCTAGGAAATATTGGCATCGGAAGAGATAGGCGTATTTAGGCTGGATAGAGGCGTAATTCTGGGGTATGTGTGTATCTCTGCTGATCCCGAAAATAAATCGTACTGCGCAATTCATAAGGCGTTTAAGTTTAGATTCGAGATTGCCCGAGAGTCCACCATATACCAGGCTGCCATAGTCAAAGTATGGGAAAACAAGAGAGAAAACTAAAAA
The DNA here is from genome assembly GCF_000696795.3 of Halyomorpha halys. Classification (NCBI taxonomy): domain Eukaryota; kingdom Metazoa; phylum Arthropoda; class Insecta; order Hemiptera; family Pentatomidae; genus Halyomorpha; species Halyomorpha halys. Next base: position 64,333 of record NW_027112453.1, on the reverse strand, counting down.
AAAAAATATTCCGTCAATATGTTATCTTATATCCTATAGACAGTACTTGAATATAGATTTAGTACTCGAACACATATTTTGTTATTCTGTTATTATTTATGTTAATGATAGTACTTGAATATATATTTTGTTTATGCACTCCGAAATATAACAACTTCTTATTTTTTTGTTTTGTTTTTTATATTTTGGTATGTGTTTTATTATTTCTTAATTTCCATAGTAAATCAAACTATATTATATAAGATTTAATAACAATAAATAGTCAATTGTAGAATAGAGTTTTATCTTAACCTTAAGGCAGCCTTGTAAAATATTTTTTTAGATGGTTTTGCAAGATGGCAACCACAAGGCGTCCGTCCTTCGTAATTGAGGACCACTAAATCACAAGGTGTTGTTTACAACTGTGGATATTTTGCCAGCATATCCTTTTTAGTACTCGCGTAAACATCCCATACTGTTGAAATAAACATCGCAGCTTAGAAAAGTGGTAAATTTGACAAAATTTAAATGGTAAAAAAAAAAAATTCTATTAAATTTATTCAATTTCTTGAGACTGGTACTTATTTATTATACGAATCTAATGGCATCCCCGTTAAGCCTCAACACTCTTCACCACATCAAGAGTCCGACGTTTCGGTCAATTCGGCCATCCTCAAGGGCATATCTTAAAGTTTACAAATTAATGAAGTTTTTAAAAAAAAAATAGGTAACTAGACATAAGATATTAATAATTAATATGCTTCTCTATTAATTGACTGAAAACAATTTTAAATTCTGATGTGGAGCGAGAATTTATATTTAACCTATGGTATATTATTAATAATAATGTTGTTGTTAAAATTGTTACAAATGAATAGATAATAATATGGCCTAATTGGCCGAAACGTTGGACTATTGATATTATAAAGAGTGTTGAAACTAAACAAAGATACCATTTGATATATTTAATAAACAAATTATATATATCTTAGTAATTATTGTTTAAGTGAAATATATTTTATACAATTTCGGTCTCGAAACAATCTATATTTCTTTATAATCCGACGTTTCGGCCAATTTGGCCATTCTCGAGCCATTTAATAGTATTTAAAATTAAATACAATTTTAAAACCATATGATTTAGAAAAAAACTTTAAGCCGGTAATTCTGCCCGGGTCAATAATTTTAGTCGAAAATTACCCTATTTTGTCAAATATTAATAGTCTAATGGATAGATTATAATAGTGAAAATTAACTGTGATTAAAAGTTTTAATTTCCTATGAAGAATTAATAAAATATTGCGGACTTAAATTATTGACTTGGGCAGAATAGCCAGATAAAGATTTTTAAAATTTTATTAAAGATTATCAAAGATAACTTGAGGATGGACTTAAAAAGAAATAGAGATTATTTTGAGACTAAAATTGGATAAAATATATTTTATTTTTACAACCAAATTTTCTTTAGAAGTATACGTATTCTAAAGATACTACTATGAAATGTGATTTCTTTCTCTACTGAGGTCGTTCTAAAGACTTTCCCGAAGCTATCAATGTTGTTAAAAATTAATCTTGTCTAAGGAGCAATCTATATAATTTTTATTTATCAGATATGCTACTAGGCTTTATTTATGCGTAAAAAGTTTAAAATTGTATGAATATATATTTTATTTTATATATTATTTATTTTGGATTGTAATGATTGGATGTGTGAGGAATTTGTTGGTTGGTGGAACCCCAAAGCTCAGTTCCATTTGCCCAAATAGGTCTGATTATCACATTACAGGGTATAAGGGAGTTTTTTAGTAATTGGAAAGTTTGTCAAGAAGTTATTGTAGTCATCGGAATCTACGAGCAGTGTACGAACAGAGGGGTATTCGTTAAGAGAAGTTAGAAGTACTAAATAATCAAACTTGAACAAAAAATAATGGAACTTTTAATTAACACCGTACCTCCAGCTACCAACTATTAATTGTTGATGCCGTTGTTAATTGTTGATGCACCTCCACTATTTACAAAATTATCCTGAAATTCAAGAATAGTAATATATTCAGAAAAGAAAACAGATATTTAAAAATTATCGAACCACCACAAAATGTTACTTCATCTTTAATATCTGGACAATGGAATTGAGCTTTGGGGTTCAACTAAACTATCAAATTCCTCACGAATCCAATCCTTACATCCAAAATCCTTCGTAAAAACCTTAATGCTCCTTACTTTGTCACGAATCTTGTCATTCATCAGGATCTCAATGTCCCCTATGTTGCCGATTTGGCCAGAACCAGATACCATTCCTTCCATGATAAACTTCCCAACCACCCAAACCAACTCGTTTCTAACCTGGCTTCTCCTTCACTACCTAATAATACTCCTAGGCGTCTGAAAAGAAGATAGCCTCAAGGTCTCCTTTAAAAATGTTATTGGTGTACTATCAATGGGTAGATTCTCCACATGTTTGTATCATGTTACTATATCACCTACAGCAAATTTATATGTTGTACATATTTTTATACAGTTGTAAATAACAATAAATAAATTATTTTAAAAAACTTTAATATCCGCTGTATATGCAAGATCACTGGAAAAAAGTAGGCAGTTTGAGGTAAGCATAGGAACAAGAAAAGAACAAAAAACCCTGGTGATTCAAATAAATAAATTTGAATGGAATATGGTCCGGGTGCAGTCAAAACCAACTGGTTTTTGGTCACTTTGGTTTTTGACTACCGTCAAAACAGCCCTGACGAAGCCCTGCAACGTGGGGCGAAACGTTGGCTCAATAAAATAGTATAATTATCTACTATTTGAGTTTTTTTTTTGTTTTTTTTACGGCACCCGGACCATATTCCATTTATCTAAACACACGGTCAATCAATAATCTTCCAATAAATAAATTTATTGTAAATAGTACTGTTAACGTCATGTTTAATAATTAAGTAGTATATAGTATTTGCTTGGTATTAGTATTTAATTCAATTACACTTATGTTTACATGTATTATTTTCTTTATAATTTTGGATTAAAAGAAACATATATATTTTGTATTTCTACTATAATATTTAAGTAAGCAACAGGCCGACGATCTACATTTTAAAATCAGCTGTTGCTCATTAGTCGTCTAGTCAACTAATTAACTAGTAAATAAATTTTAGTTTTATAGAAAAATTTGCTGTTCTAGTTACGTTCTCAGTAGGCTTTTTAAAAAGATATGACTATTAGTCATACAGTTTGGTGATTTTTGAGGTATTAAGACTGTAAGTATATTAAGATATGGTTTTTCTGTTATTTTCTCACAACCCTGGAATCTCAAATTTTTTTTAATTGATATAAAGTATAAACTAGTAATTTCTATGACGTGTTTTTAGTAAAAATAGTTCACTAAGAAGATGAGAAACCAAATTCAATCGAAAAAACCACTGTTAAAAACAAATTTGTAAACGTACCTTATCTGTGTGGTACCATATCCGTTCAATCGCTTAGCAAAAGAACTAATAAATAAATCAACTACAAACAAAATAACAACTAAAAAATAAATATTTAACTAGATACATTCTTACTTCTACTGATTTTGATACACTAAATGACCATATCTGCCTGTATTTCTTCTTAACTCCACATAACTATACATTATATTACCATTAAAATTAGCTAGAAATGGTATTTTTATTTTATTTTCATCGCATTCTTGTATCATTTTGTTTTATTGTATACTTTAGCTGATCTTTCTGCTTCTTTCTTTTTATATTAGATAACATGTTACATATTTTATATATTACTGTACATAGTATAATGCATTTATTATATATTATATTCCTTTTTATGTATTCTTATTCTTAATCGAGGTTACTCCATACTTATTACGATTTAATTAGCTCATCATTATTAGTTTACTAATAGTAAATTTATATTATTATTTATAGAGTTCTACTACTGGGTAGTTTCTCTACAAGCAGTATCATATCATATAAAATAATATTCATCTTTGGAATTTTTTAAACTCCAAAAATCTATAGAAATTAATTTATCAAACTTCTTAAAAAAAAAAATCAGAATATATTAATACTACTTTATTTCCTCTTTTCTTTCATTTGTATATAATTTTCTTTTTACTTATTTTTGCATAATTTTAACCAGAACTTAGTTTACCTTTTAGTACCTTATTATCTTACTATGTCAAAATATTTTTGTATCTTTTTAGGCCCTGATGATGCATTAGCCCCCTTGAAGCTCTACGAAGTGGGGCGAAACATCAGTAAATTAATATGAAAGGAATATGGTCCGGGTGCGGTCAAGAAAAACTCAAATAGTAGAAATATACTATTTTAATGAGCCAACGTTTCGCCCCACGTTGCAGGGCTTCTTCAGGGCTAAAAAAGATACAAACACATAGTTAAAATAAAATAGTATATTTCTACTATTTGAGTTTTTCTTGACCGCAAAAATAGTATATTTCTACTATTTGAGTTTTTCTTGACCGCA
>NW_027112453.1:36289-59825 GCF_000696795.3 Halyomorpha halys | reverse complement strand
AAAATAGTATATTTCTACTATTTGAGTTTTTCTTGACCGCAAAAATAGTATATTTCTACTATTTGAGTTTTTCTTGACCGCACCCTGACCATATTCCTTTCATCTTTACACACGGTCAATCAATAATCTTCCATTACTATTTTTTTGTTCTTTTTTGACCGCACCCGGACCATATTCCTTTCATCTTTACACACGGTCAATCAATAATCTTCCAGTAAATTAATAGTTGTTAACTATTTTTTGTTTCCTTTTAACCGCATCCCTGACCATTTTCTTCATAAATACTATTTTTAATATATTTTGATTTAAGTATTTTGTTAAATGAATTATTAATATTATCATTAGAGATTGATTTATATCGTACTATTCTGGCTAATAAATCGTATTAGACTACACAGCACCATAATCATCAAAAGTGTAACTAATAAATTTTATTTAAGTCTATCGTTTCTTTGTTATATTGGCACCGACTGAAACATATCTGTTCGAACCATATTGGATGTACTTTCTACAATAAATAAAAATAAAAAAAGCTACAAGGAATCGGAATTTCGTTTCAACAAAGACCAGCTGAACTATGTCAGAACCTATCTGTTCCCCACCACGGAGCCTGCAGACCTTGGGTGCCAATTAGCATTCAAGTGGCGGCCTTTGTAATTACTCAACGAGAGAGTTGTATTCAGTTTGAAATGTGCATTTTAAACTTTAACCGCAGGGAACAATTACCTATAGATCACGTGCTCTAAGAATTGTGACTGAAATAGATATGACACCACACTACAGAAGTCTTAGTACTTAGTAAAAGAGAAAAAACGACCCAAGACGAGAAAAAACTCGGTTATTTCAGCCTAATTTTTGATTACTTGTATGATACACTGAAAACTATGTATAATTACTAGTACTAAAAATTGATGAGTCTGCCAAATATAATTAGGGGGGAAAATGGCTGCTGTTTCAAAACGTTAAAAAGAAATATTTTTTCATTCGGAGCTCTATATCTTTAAAACTAATTACAACACAAGAAAACCTAAGATAACATCATTTAAAGTAGAGTAAATTTGCTAAAATATGAGCCCTAATCGAGCTATTTACGTTCAATGGTTCTCGAGATAGTTTTTTAGAAAGCAATATTTTATAAAACATGTACTGAAAAATCAGTAGTTGGTGAATTTATTGTGGGAAATTTTGATCTCAGGGACCATGAGAAGTACAGATGTATATTAGCACTCAAGTTAAAACTATTTTAATGTGCTATAAAGTGCTTTATGACGTTTATTATCTTAGGAATAATAGTTTCCATAATTGCCAAAATAAATTAACAGAATGATGATTTCTAGGAAAAATTAAATATAAATTTTCTAAATCAGACATTTTGCATAGTTACTACTATTATCATATTTGTGTATCTCCTTGTATTTTATGTATTCGAAGTTAAAAGCATTAATGGTTCCTCTCCTTAACTTTATTTACTTCCGATATTCTACCAGTTTCGTATTCACCTCAGCAGAAACAGGTGGGTGGTCCTGCTTTGTTATTTATTTATTATTATTATTAATTTATTATATTTACTCTCTCCCGACTTTTATGTAATCTAAACTTACTTATTTTCAGTTTTTTAGTGTGTTAAAGTTTGTTTTCTCATTTCTACTATTTTACGTTTTATTACGTCTACTTTTCATTTTAACCTAAGAGTTGCATAATTTTTTATATTATTATCGTTGTCTATTTTATGCTTTTATATTTACTCTTTTCTATTATTTGTATACTATTTTGTTTTTAGTTTATATTTATAAAATTTTAGCCCTAACTTAATTTACCTTTTATTTTTTATCCTACTATGTTACTATATTTTTAGTTTTTTTACATTTGATGAAGATTCATCAAGGAAAAAAGTGGAGCGAAACTTCAGCAAGTAAATAGTTATTAACTATGTTTATTTTAATTTGACCTCATCCTTGACCATCTTCTTCATAATTTAAATTAAATATAGTTCAACGCTCTATACAGTAGTCTATGACAATTATCTTCTACTACGTAGAAGTAGTATTTTTAATGATATTTGATAAACTAAATTGATTTCTAGATTGTAGGGAGATAGTCCATGTGGCGTTCAATAAAGGTATCAAAATAGTAAAAGAAAAATATTATATTGTAAGCAAACGTTTCGCCTCACTTTGCAGGAGTTCGTCAGTGCTATCAGACTGGAACACTGAGTACGACTAAATTGATTTCTGAAACCAGAAATTAATTTCTAGTTTTTACGGACAAAATTTCATAAGAAAATTCATATTCAAATGTGAATATTATAAAAACTACTACCTCCTAATGATTCATGAGACATAGATTTCCCAAAACAAAATAACTAAAAATTGATTTTTAAATTACCACTCTAATTCACGTGCTCTAAGAATTTTCACTGAAATAGATATGACACTCCACAGACTGTATTTACTGGAAAGACCTTGAGTCAAGTCTAAATTTACATGTAGAATTGGCGACGAAAGACAGTTCGTACCACGACGGATGCAGATTGTGTCATCCAAGAGGAGCCACGAAGAAATTCCCAAGTCATGGGAGAGATTATGGAGGCAGTTTACGTAATGGGGACCAGGAACTGCAATGGGATGGCCCTAGAGTTGTGTCAGCCTCATTATTATTTAGTCTCCTCGCTGCTATAGGAAGAAATGAACAGATTTTTTTCTGTAACTAATTCTTATAAAAAACAATTTTTTTCCTTCATTGTTCGTACCTTATTGACGTAGTAAAAGATTTTGAAAACCTTTTTTTTTTAAAATTTATTTATTGATATTTACAACTGTACATAAATAAATCAAGTAAATTTGAGGAAATCATAATGGTATGCTACAAGCATGTAGAGAAACTACCCAATGGTAGCACTCTAAAAACATTTTTACAATATAAGGTCTCGAGGCCATCTTCTTTTCAGACGCCTCGGAGGATTGTTCGGAATAAAAGAGGAAGCAAGATTAGAAACTAATGGGTTTGAGTGGTTAGGGAGTTTGTAATGGAAGGATTGATATCTGGTTTGGGCTAGATCGGTTACAAATGGAACATTAAGGTCTTTGTGGATGACTTTATATGTGACAAAGTAGGGAGCATTTAGGATTTTACAAATGATTTTGGATTGGATACGAGAGGAATTCGAAGGTTTAGTGGAGCCCCAAAGCTCAACGCCGTATGTTATAATTGTCATGTAAATCAGTCTTTTGTAATGAATTGGAGGTTTGGACCGTATGTCTAGTAAGTGCTGTAATAGTCGAAATCGACGTGCAGTTTCCTGTTTTTTCAGGCTTGTGTGAGCATTTTGAGAACCTAAGCGTGCAAATTGCTTTTAAATTTTTATTCACAAACGCTTGCACGGACGCACGCGCAAATGCATACACACAGTTTCAGCTTTTCATGTTAGAATCCAATATTTCTGTCTATATGTCCTTTTTTCCTCAAGTTATTTTTTTTTCTCACGAAACGGCCTTTCAAGACCACGCGAATGTCATTACTTTTTCCTACTCACTTCTTCTTTCCCAGTATCTTCTCATCATTCCTGCGTGCCTTTGCTTCCTCTCTTCCGACCACACAGTACCCTTCCGTTTTTCTTTATTTGCTGCAAGAAAATTTATTTGTTTTAATATTTTTTTCGTACTGTTCTCTATCTAGGAAGTCCTTGCCTGTTATTTTCAATTTCTTTGTTTCCTCTCTCATTTGCTTCACATAACTCCCTACGCTTTTATATTCACGGATTCTGTCAAAGAGTTTCTTGTTTAGTCTGCTTTGGTCCATTCTCGTCATGTGCAAGTAGAATCTCAGTCTTCTGATTCTTATTTAGGTTACCAGGTCATTTATCTCCCTGTAGATTTCCTGGTTGGGTTATAACCTGTAGCCTTCCTGTGTTTCTTGGGCCCATAGATTCTTCTCAGGATCCTTCTCTCTATTGTCAGTACTTTTTCCAGGCTAAGGAGACATGTTGTCTCAAGTTATTTATTTATAAAACTCTTAAATATTTTGTATTTATTTTTTTCTAGCAATCCCAGATTAAGAACTGGGGTGAGGGGTATGGTCCAACCACTAGCAGATTTAAATTTAATCGAATACAGGATCAGTAATTGGCGTTATCATTACACATTCCAAATAGTACAGTTGCTTTAGTTCGGTCACCAATTCCTGATATTCCCGAAGCTTCTCACCCATAGTTCAGCTAATGAGATTATTATTATTATTATTACTGATACAAGATTACAGATCTGTCAAATTATTTCAATGTGAATAAGACCTAGCTGATACAAGATTACAACCCTGTCAAACTATTTCAATCAGGATAAGACCTTACTGATACAAGATTACAACCATAGTAATTAAATGAAGTACAGAATAACAAGAAATATAAGAAGATAACATATAATAAAGGTACATAAGTAATATTAACTAGTTATGTTATCAGAACATCAATCCGCTTCCGGTTTTGTATCATATGTTTTAGTCTCACTAGACCGGGTAATACGTGGCCGGTTAATACGAACATTACTTTGTATAGACTTCAAGTAATATATCAACATTCTACATGGCTTGAGAGATAGGGGTTGCGTGCCAAGCACAGAGTACGCCAAAGGATAAAACTTAAAAGTAATATTTTTTTTTACTGGACAGCCCCTAGTAGTTCTCTTACACATAAACATTACTGTAGTGTCATTATTTGTCATCGTCATGATTAAAATAATGACTATATATTTAAAAGAACATTTATTCTACGCCATAGGAAATGCACTAGAAATGACACAGTAGCGAAGTAGTGGCCTCGATATTTTCTGCACGCTAAGTAATCAACCGCTAACATCTGAACCAATTTCAAAAATTATTTCAACAACCTTCGTTGATAATTACCATAAACTGGCCAATAGGAGACAAAATAAATAATGATATATTATATAGTATAAGATTATATAATATAATATACAAAAATCAATATTTGTTAGTTAATACTTTATGCACTGCCAACCGCTCATCCGATTGTCACGGAGCTTTTTGCTAAATGTTCAGGGTTTACCTGGAAAGGTTATAGCCTGGTGGATTGTTTTTGTAAAAAAAAAAGTTATTACCAAAAATTATATAAATATATTATAATAAAGGCCTAACGAACCCGAAGGTTCAATGCCGATAATACAAATCCCTCTCTACATACATCTTTCCAGTAATGCCTCTCCAAACCCAATTCTACTAAATCAGTTTTAATGCAATCCTCCCATCTACATTTCGGTCTACCCCTCGGACGATTACCCGTCGGCTTCAGTGTTTATTATCATTTCAGAGATCCGCTCGTTATGAAACCCTACAATTTTACCGGGTGTAGGTCCCTTAATTCAGTGTTGTGTAATCTTCTAAATTCTTCCGTTAATTCATCCTTTTTCGGTCCGAATATTTTTCGTAATACTTTATTTTCGAAAACCTTAAGGCGCTGTTCATCCTTCAATGTAAGAGGCTACGTCTCGTATCCATAAAGAACAGTGGAAAGGATAATAGTATTGTAAATTCTAATTTTTAAGTTTTTCGATAGAAGGCGCGAGCTAAGCAGTTTCGAAATTGAAAAATAACAATCATTTCCCGCCTTCAACCTAGTTTTTATTTCCTCATCAATTTCTTTTTTTCTAGTTACCGTAGAACCTATCTACCTGTTCAAACGTATTTCATCCTATATCTATATCACCGAGATTGTTCGCGTTTCTACTGCTAACCATGCATTTTGTTTTATCCGTATTTGATTCAAAACCTAGTCCCTTACTGGAATTTATTAACGCGGTTGTATATAGTTTCTTTGTCCTCACCCGGTAGTACCAAATCATACCCAAGCACCGGTATTTTACCACTCAAAGTTAAACACTTTTCAGTATTCATCACACTTTTAATGACATATTCTAGTGCTAGATTAAAAATCTCCTTGTTTTAAATCCGACCGGACCTCGAATTTTTCAGAATATTAAACGTTTAATATTAATATATATTATATATTACTGATTCCAATAAAATGTTTTAAAAACATTATTAGGATTTCAGTAAAGTAGGTAAACAATTTGTTTTAAAGAAAAAGCAAATCATATTACTTCTTATATTCGTCTGAAATCCTCAACTACCATTTTTGAAGAAATTAAAAATTAGATATATTTCAACTTGATTTATTTGTTATAGAACAATAAATTTGTTTTTTTCTTCTGGTGACCATTGTTCATATAATTGTTCCTAACTCCTCTGCATTTTATCCAATCCCTACGTTATAATTACTGTTGGAAAACTGAATGTCTCCTCTTTTTTTAAGAGAAAAATTTAGATTAAAAATCCAGATATAAAAATTTTCTGTTCTAATAAAGAACATTCTTTTGTTAAATTGTTGCATTTTAAGCAGAAATAAAGTTTAACTATGTTATTTTTAACTCGAAAATAAGAATTTTTATAGGAATTGAAAGTTGTGTGATTTATTTTATATTTATTATTTATTGTATATTATTACTAATTTTATTATATAACACAGTAATACGACTAAGATAGAATTCTCAACGACACGAACTGATCTATATTTAGAGAATAATGAAGGAAGACTAGAACATTTGGTGAACAGATGTTGAATGAGGTCTAATCGATGGAAGAACGACTTTACTACTCCACTACGTGATTTCATTCATTTAAAAAATATAGAGTACACTGAAAGAAGAAATGAAACATTCAGTGAATTATCATATTTAAACTATACGGCATACGAGCCCAATCCACAAAACTCATAAAACATACATCGAAAAATAATTTATAAAATTAATTTTTACTAGATAATATACACGTTAGAATGTACCAATATTATACTTAAAAATCTGCAACTAAAAAAATAGTTTCAAAACATTTTAAAACATAATGATGTGGAATATTGCATCATGCAAACCTGTGACTATCACCACATTTGCATTATTTACTGTTCAACAGTATCTTCGTATAGCTTAAATAACATTTTATAATTGCATACATTCTAGAATATTGAAGTTTATTATTATTGTTACATTATCATATTTTCGGGTGCTAAAAATAATGAATGCCTCCACTGGCTCATTACCATGCGGCCATAATCATGCGGCGAGAGAGATGCGCTGGGATCTTTTCAGCTCTGCTCTACCCCTCACACGTGGGGGATAGAGTGGGCTCAGGGATCCTTAGGTCGATTGTGTTAATATTGTTAATAGGAGTGTAAATGACTATAGATTCTTTTATTTTTATCATTATTTTATTTCATTTATTTATTTATTTTTCATTCTTATTTTATTTTATTTTAGAAAGAATGTGATCATTTGCCACTATTACCTATTGCCCACAACGGGGTGGTAAATTGTAATAACTATCAATAAATAAAGTTTTAAATATTCAATAAAAAAAATTAATAATTCTTATTAAAAAAATGTCCATCAAAATGTTTATATTTTTAAATTTTTATTTTAAATTATCTTTTATCTGTCAAATTAAAAAAATATATATAAATTTTTTGAGAACTTTTTCCCAGTTTTTTGTTGAATAAGTTTTAATTAAAAAACATATATATAAATTAAGATCAAATAAACATAAATTTCAATATTTTTTATAAGGTATTTCTTCTTATACAAAGTATATTGGTAAATAATCTTTCCTATTAATATATTTCTTGATACATATTTACCATCGACATTTTGGGGCACTTCCTTAAGGAACACTGAAATAATTTTAACATCTTATAAAATAAACACCTTCGTTTTAGCGTGAATATTGCTTTTTAAATATTTATAACTTTTTTTGCCTTATCTGTTCTTTAATTATTATTTTGATATATAACCATAATTATATATTTCGTCATTTAATTAAAACATTTTATAATGTACACAACTTGACGTATTTTATTTTCACTATCACACCTAACTGGCTGGATTGTAACAAGGCAAAATATGTATGAAATAAATATATTGAGACGAGGTTTTCACAAAACACGTAATATATTTGTTTTGTTTTAAAAGAACTTGTGGTGGCAACATTGTAAATTTCATAAACCATTTTGAAACCTCTTCACCATATGATTCAATTATGTGCTTGCTTTTTGGCTGGAAAAAGGTTTTAATATTTGATGATATTTCTTTGTGCAGTTTGATGGTAAACATTGTAATTTATTTAATTAATAAATATTGTTTCTACTAATACACCGATTATTATTTCTATTGATACACGCATTAAAAACTTTTAAACTAAAGGATGAACTATTTTTATTTACTTAATAATTTTTTTTTTAAAGATTTTTCAGGACACCGTCGATATTTGGAAACATCGATTTCCTCCCTACATCGATTCATCACTACTACGGCTTGGACCAACGACTATTATCCTGCTAGACGACGGACCCGCACAATAAGGACCTAACGGGCAATCAGGAGAACTATAGGGGACCACCAGCTGAGTGCTGATCTCACCACCACTCCACATCCTCCTGTGGAAGTGGACTTAACTACAAGGGGTCGGCTACTATATATCACGGGGTCGTGGAACACTGAGTTTCAGAATATAATATTTTGAAAAATAACTAATATTATCAACAATTAATAATATCAATTTTTTTTCAAATAAACTCAACCTTCTCTAAAATAAAACATATTACACGTCATACATTTCGGCCACCATCAAGGACAATCTTCATTTTAGTATCGCAGTCTCACATTGATTTATAAAACTTTGCAGTCTATTTAATACAGCCAAAATAAACCTGTATTTTTTACAATAACATTTAATAATAAATTATATTCTTCAATTTTTTTTGTATTTTACTATCATTAACTAATAATAGTATTATATCAACAATATTATATAAACTATTATAAAATTAATAATGAGGTGTAAATATTTGACCGTAGATTAATGATTGAAGAAGTTTTTCGGGGGGTGCGGTCAGCAAAGAACACCATCAAAAAAAAAAAAAACAATATTTATTTTTTTTATGCCGACGTTTCGACCTGAGTTTCAGGTCTTCATCAGGGCTATAGAACAAAAGAGACAAACAAATTTGGAATTATACAAAATATTGAATTGAATCATAAATGATAAAAAATTGATAACTGATAATTGAATAGTAAAAAAAAATTAAATTGATTGATAATTGTGGAATTAGGTGGTAGTAGATTGAAAACAGTGAAAGATGAAATATAATATCATGTAGGTAAGCAGATATGTATAATATAAGATATGCAATTAGTGACTGAAAAACTGGAAAAAAAATAATAAATTTAATATTTATTTTTTTACAATTCAATTATCAGTAATCAATTTTTTATCATTTATGATTCAATTCAATATTTTGTATAATTCCAAATTTGTTTGTATACTATTCCTTTTAAATTTTATATTTCTCTAAATGTTGTTATCTCTTTTGTTCTATAGCCCTGATGAAGACCTGAAACTCAGGTCTAAACGTCGGCATAAAATAAATAAATATTGTTTTGTTTTTTTATGGTGTTCTTTGCTGACCGCATCCCCCGACAAACTTCTCCAATTAATTAAAAATTACAGAAATATTGTTTCTAAAACCAATGTATATTTTTATTTTAAATACAGATAAAAAAAAAAAAAAAAAAAGGATAAATCATCAATTTGAGAATTTATTTCGGAAAACAACTATTCTTTTACGATTTATATCGAACAACTCCTAAATTATAACTGTTGTATAAGCTGAAATATGTCAATCAGTAAAAAGTAAAGAGATGACTTGTACAAATTTTAAAATAAAACAAATATCTGAATCCAAATATACGATCGTATCATCTTATACTGGATTTATGCGTTTACTATTTGCCGAAAATCGAAGACTTGTAAATACTTGGTTTTAAATACAAAGGACGCAACAAACTTGACTGTCCTCAGGCTTTTGACTTTTGTCGGCAATAACATTCAATTTACATTACAAAAATAGCCGAAATTAAAGGAAACGAAAATATCAGGGGTAGATTAAAAACATTCATAGCAATGGTTCTAAATGTCCAATGAATTGAAGCTTTCTGGAATTATAATCAGAAACTTGAAAATTTGATTACCAAGACATAAAAAATAAACACTTAAGTTAATTAACAAGGTTTGAAACAATGCCTATGGAAATGAATTTTCATAACGTAAATTGAATGTTATAGCCGACCAAAGTGAAAAGAATACACAAGCCTGAGGAGTTTGTTGCTTCCTTTTTTTTACTAAGTATTTAAAAGTCTTCGTTGGCAAATGGTCAACGCATAAGTACAGTATAAGATGATACGATTATATACCTGGATTCAGATATTTGTTTTATTTCAAAATTTGTACAAATCATCTCTTTTCTTTTTACTGATTAACATATTTCAGCTAATACAACAATAATACTTTAGGAGTTATTCGATATCAATCTAAAGAATAGTTGTTTTCACGATATTTTCCGAAATAAATTCTCAAATTGAAGATTTATCCTTATTTAAAAAAATATAACAGCAACAGTATTTCTGTAATTTTTAATTAATATATATTTTTATATAATGTAATTTTATAATAGTTTATATAATATTGTTGATATAATACTATTATTAGTTAATGATAGTAAAATACAAAACTTTTGAAGAATATAATTTATTATTAAATGTTAAAGTGGGAAATATAGGTTTATTCTGGCTGTATTAAATAGACTGCAAACATTTATAAATCAATGTAAGCCTGTGATACTAAAATTAATATTGCTGATGATGGACGGTTTGGCCGAAACGTTGGGCATGTAATATGTTTCAATAAAGAAAGTGGAATTTATTTGGAAAAAGGTTGTGAATATTAATAATTAATATTATTATGCTGGAACTCTATGTTCCGACGACCTCGTCATATTTAGTAGGTTACCCTTTGTAGTTAATTACATGTATAATAAAGCAGGGATTAAAAATCATAGGATTCTAATTGTGATTTACAAAACAATTATTTCTAAATGGAAATAGAGAAGATGATTACAGCCATCTTTAGCGTGGGGCTCCTCACTGGCTCTTAAATAACTCTAGTCATCATGATTAAACACTTTCACTTTAAACTTAACATTAACATACCTTAGTTAAAATTAATTGACAAGTAGTACATAGTAGGAGCGATACTCACCTGGAACAAAAAATTATAAAATTAATTAATAAACATATTGAAAATATTAATAAAGATAAAAAAAAAACTATAATAACATCAGATCAAATAGCATATATGCCTTATGGCGAATTAGGACAAGAGTCCAAAAGCAGAAAAAAGGCAGTTATCTCACCCCAATTTTTTATTACTTTAATGAAAACTATGTATAATTACTAATAAAAATTGATGAGTCTGCCAAGTAACGGTAGGGGGAATAAAAACGGCGCCTGTTTCAAAGCGATAAAAAAAAAAAAATTCATTCGGAGCTCTATATCATAAAAGGTAGAAACAACACAAGAAAACCTAAGAGAACGTTATTTAAAGAATAGTAAATTTCCTAAAATGTGAGCCCTTAAAGAGTTGTTTATGTACAATAGTTCTCGAGATATAAAAAGCAAAATTTCATAAAAACTTACTGTAAGACCAGAAGTTAGAGAATTTATTTTGAAAAGTCTATATCTCAAAAACCATTTGACGTACAGATGTCTATTAGCACTCAAATTAAAGCTAGTATAATGTACTATAAAGTAGTTCAAGAAGTTTATCTTCGCAGGTGTAGTTTTCATGATATTTGCTAAAATAAATTTATTTATAGTAGTTTGGACAAATTTTCATGTGCCAAATTTATTAACTACAACTCCTATGAAAATACGTGTCAGAAAGTACTTTATAGTAAGTTAAATTTTCTTTGTTTTGAGTGATGGTAGAAATAGGTATGTTATACGGTTCTAAAGATATATTTTTTCAAAAATCAAACATTTTATCGGAACAACTAGAAATTAACAGTTTTTGAATTTATTTTGTCAAATATCATAAAAACTAATACTCATACAAAGATAAATGTTATTTATCTATTATTAGTTATTTAACTATTTTATGGAAAATTTAACTAGCTTTAATTTAAGTGCTGACTAACATCTGTACGTCCTATGGTTTCTGAAATAAAGTTTTTCATAAATCAAACTTATTGTCTCAACAACTATAAATTAATTTATTTGAGCACTTATCATGAAAACTGCTATTCGTACGAAGATAAAGGTCATAAATTACTTTATAGTACATTAAACTAGCTTTAATTTGGGTGCCAATAAACATCTATGCGTCACATAGTTTCTGAGATATACATTTATAAAAATAAATACACTAATTACTAATCTTTCAGTACATATTTATGAAATATTGCTTTTTAAAAAGCTATATCTCGAGAATCATTGAACGTAAATAGCTCTAAGCTAGCGTAATTTATATATAGTTTTCATTAATGTAATCAGAAATTGTGGTGAAATAGCTGCCTTTTTTCTTCCCGGCTTTTGTAATATATGGCATATCTACATGTTTGCTACTTGTCGCAAACCCAAGACTTGTACTAATGCTTCGTAAACAAAGGAAGTAACAAACGTCGGTAACCATACGCTTGTTTTGTTCTTTTCAATTTACATTTAATTTACTCTGCTGCCATTATAAAAAGTAACAAAAAATAGATACGCGAATTAAGGGGAAATGTATATATCAGCAATTTAGGTTGTAGATACAGGCACTGGTACTGAGATTTGGTGGGGACAAGTTGGCCAAGTGGTCCTTTTTGACAACCCTGGCGGCTACCTCATTGCCCCAGCGTACTAACCAAGGTGGGAGTGTCAAGATTCATTCTTCGGGATCGCCGAAAAATGAATGTTAACTGCCTCAGGAGGGAATCGAAGCCACAACGTTCCGAACCTAGCGCTCCAACCCACACGGCCGTCACGTCGCTTAGGTTGTAGATAACGATTCATAGAAACAATTCAAATATGACCTATACATTTAACCTTTGTTCTTGATTTTTTATCAGAAACTAATTAATTTAATTATCAAGACATATAACGTCTTATAAATGTATAATAGTGCAATGTTAAATCAATAATAACCCATTAAAGTTAATTAACAAGATTTGAAACAATGTATTTATACTAAATCGATAGAATTTTAAAATAAACTTGAGTTAATTATTAAATCCAAAGTTTGGGAAAATATTTGAATTCATTAAAACTCGAAGATAACAAAAGTGTTGATGCGGCCAACACAACCACTAAAAGGGTCGGTCTCAAATTCTGGCCGCCTTGTATCAGCCAATCCAAATACCGCCTCAAAACGCTTGCACATGCACGAATTTGCTATTTTTTGGCAAACGTGTAGACGAACCTTCAACTTTAAATGTATATCTGTTTTTATCTAATTGCTGTGCATTTAGTTTTTTAATCAAGAGACTCATTTATAACGGATTTAAAAATTGTCTATTTTAGTGTGCTTTTTATATCTTTAATAAAAAGTTTATCCAACTGGAAAAACTACATCTCAGGAATTACAGAACATGGAGAACTCCATTAGTGCTCAGATTAAAGGTCCATAAAGATTAAATGCACCATAAAGTAGTTTATAACGCAATGCTACTTATAATACTTTAGGACTTATTGGCAATAAACCTTAAAATATATAGAGGTCATTTAAGAAAATAAAATCCTTATTAATTGAAGGAGATAAGAAAAAAGATTTGTTCCAGATTGAAAATACATTCACAGATATAAGCATAGTAATACGGACGTACTATAGTACCAGAGCCCAAGAGGAGAAACAAGTCAGTTATTTCACCCAAATATTTTATTATTTCAATGAAAACTGTGAATAATTACTCTTCAAAATTTATGAGTCTGCCAAGTATAGGTAGGGGGATAAAAAAAAAATTTCATTCGGAGTGCTATATCTTCAAAACTACCAACAACAATAGAAAATCTAAGATAACATCACTAAAATTAGAGTAAATATCCTAAAATAAAGCCCTATTTACGTTCAATAGTTCCCGAGATATAGCTTATAAATCAATTTATTTTAGCAAATTTCATGAAAACTACTACTCCTGCGAAAATAAACGTCATAAACTACATTACAGCTCATTAAACTAGCTTTAATTTGAGTGCTAATAGACATCTGTACGTCAAATGGTTTTTGAGATATAGATTTCTCAAAATAAATTAACTACTGATATTTCAGTATGTTCCATACAATATTTTTATGAAAAGCTATATCTCCAGAACTATTGAACGTAAATAGCTATATTAGGGCTTACATTTTAGCAAATTTACTCTACTTTAAATGATGTTATCTAAGATTTTCTATTGTTGTTGGTAGTTTTAAAGATATAGATCTCCGAATAAAAACTTAATTACTTTTAACGTTTTGAAACAGGCGCTATTTTCATTCCCTCTATCTATACTTGGCAGACTCATCAGTTTTGACTAGTAATTATACATAGTTTTCAATTAAGTAATCAAATAGTAATATAAATTAATATAACCGAGATATTTATTCATTCAATTGTGAAGGAGTCGTAAAGACCTCATAGCGTAAAATATAATAACACGGGGCTATTGTTGTGTAAATTACAGCGTTAAATAGGATTGCTACGCTTCTTCCTCTAGGGTTCCTTCTTCTATGTATTAAGAGCTAAGATGGCCTAAGGGCAAGAACAAGAACATGAAGAAGAGGGAGAACAGTTCGGTCCACACTGGCTCTTTCTTCACAAGCCTCTTTAGCCACGGCTGGGTTTTGTACGGCCTTGTAGATGCTTGCCTAAGGCCTCGCACTGGCTGTTTGTTATCTTGTCACGGAGTTATTTACCTTCTAACAATAAGAAAGCTTTTAAATTATCCACATGTAAACGTTATTAACGATAGTAGAGGTATTCATGATCTTTAGTTTAACATGTTAAATGGAAAAATGTATGTAAAATAGAGAAATATTTCCTTCATTTACCACGTTAAAAATATATAACATATAACACGGCTAGGAGTCTATTACTAGGTCTGTTAAATGGAGAATGACGTCACGAAACAGACCAGCTGAACTTGTCACCGTTTTATTTGTTGTCGTGTTAGGTTACTTACTCGTAGTTTGTGTTTTTTCTTTTGCCTTGTGTTTTAGACACGATCTCTCCTCGTCTTACCAACCATTCTTCACAGAAACTTCATTTATATTAAATCTACTTATCAAAGCCCTAAAGAAATAGTTAGGCTGAACGTACAGGAATCTGATAGCTTTAGCATAGCAAGGGGGGGGGGGAGTCAAACAAGGTGGCAGTCTAAGTCCCTTGCTATTTTTACTGTACATGGATAGAGTGGCTGCCATCTGTAAAAAAAGAACAGAGAGGACGTTCCTGGGCCGTAGAAACCTCCGACGGGTGGTCATACAAATCCTCTCATCAATTCATCATAAATTACAGCAGACAGTGACTGAATGGCACGAAGATCTCCACCGGAAAGGAATGGAAATAAATACCAGCAAAAGCAAGATATTACAAGTGGGGAAGCAAGTGGAAGATCTTCATACATATTGTAACGGGGAAGAAATGGAAATGGTTGCAGATTTCACCTACCTAGGAACTATAATAGACAGGTCTGACTCAGTTTTGAAATTAAGATTTTTAATCTAGCCTCCATGATAGTTTGATATGTGACGTCATTTAGACAAACAAACAACACTGACTTGGCTTATGATGGAATAAGCGGGATTTAAAGGTGGTAAGGGTACTGGAGCGACGAATGGAAGAAGTACTAGAGTTCCATTACGAATAGGATCTAAAAAGGTAGGATCTTCCAAAACCTGGAGTTCGGTGGGACGTATTGTAGCCTGAAAACGCTATAACACGTATAAATACATCTTACCTTTGACCAAATTAACATATTTCCAGTTTTGCTGTATAAGATCCTTCGTTAAGGATAGAGGACTGATTCATGGCTATCTTCATAGCAAGCAAACAGTCCGATAAGAAGTGCTTTACGTTCAGGTAATTTCTGTAGTAAGAACCTTAGTAGGGGAGGTCTTCATTTGAAAATTTGTCTAAATAAAAAATCTAAATTCTCAAGAAACTAAAAGCAAAATGAAGAAAATATTCCCAATATATCGACCTTCAGAGAATTATTTATTATATGAAACCAAGACTATCTTATCTGTTGTACTATATCTTTTTATAATGTCCCTCACTATGTATTTTCGCCTGAATTATGTACGTCTATCTTCTACAGTGAAACATGTATTCAATAATCTTATTTAATAGGAAAATAAAAAACGCTATTTACTAAAAAAAAAAAATTAGAGAAAATAAAAGATCTTCATTTCGTATTCAAAATAATTGCAGACACCAATAAAAATAAATTCGCATCTAAAGTATTAATATATCCTGTTGTTTTTATTTTATTTTTTCTATAATGAGGGCAATTGTTTGATTTATTAGGTCTGCGAATGTCGATCTTGTGTCGACCGAATGTTCTTTATTTTATTAGCTTTACTTTTCTATCTTATTAGGAATATTTTTTTATTTCTAACATTGTATATATTTAGGGGTAATATTTGAACGAGACTATACCCTCCCATAATCAATTGAGAGAGGAAAAATGTAACTGTTATATCAACTATGTAACGTCCACCAGGCCGATCTAGTATTCAATAAAAAAAATATATATAAATCTATCTGGATATAGATAGAAATTTACTCTATTGTGTGCATGCAACATAGTTGTTAAAATTATTATTAAATAGAAATTCTTAAAAATTTGCACTTTCGAAAATTTTAAATGTTTGCAATCTTTGGTTTTGCATTTTTCTCTCCGTGCCAAACAGATCTAACTACAGGACGCAATTAAATAAAAATTAAAAATGCCTTATTGACGTCAGGAGGGTAGGATAACTCTAATCTCCCTCAAAGCAAAACTGGAGCAAAAAAACCACGCCCACAAAAGTAAGGTGGTTGAGGTTAATAACAATTCCCACCATTGTAATCTAAACTGATATAGATGGCAGCTAATGACTGGCTCGTACTCTTAGTCTACTCCTCTGCCACGCCCCTGAAAGGCAAATAGGGCAAATTTTGGCTTCACTTTTCCTGCTTACCTCCATTATATTCCTTCCTCCAAGAGTAACGTATATCAAAATCAGCTTCGACACTAAATCTTCAATTATAATTTATACACAAATTTTTTTTGTTGAGAAATCATCACTTTGGGAATGAAACGAAGATATAATAGGCAGTAAAACCGATAGTGCATAAGGAATACGCTTTGAAATATTTTTTTTCTTCTTTTTTTTTTTTTTTAAACCTCCTAACTTTTTCTTTATGCTTTAAAATATATTGACTTGTCTTAAGAGTAAAATATCTAACAGAAAGTCTGCGAGTAGATAAAAGCATGGCTAAAAGTTGGAAGTGGAACTTACTGGTATAAAGTTACTTAGCTCATGCCAACGATACCGTATTTACAGTCGTATTTCTCTATTCACTGTTCACTACTTAAATAAAGTCTACTTTACCCTAACTTACACAAATCACTAAACTTCTAAGGCAATGCCGTCAGGGAGAAAAGATAATGAATTAATAACCCCGATAAAGGGGTCCTTAAGTCTTGTTGAACAAATATATGCAAATAAAAAAACTATAATAACCACGCAATTTCAAATGATCCTTTACTTTTTAACATTAGTTTATTTCATTCTACAACGGTTCGGCCTTATTCCAATTATCAAGAAAATAACATCATTTTGAATTTGTCACATATCACTAATTTTTTTTTAATTCCTCACCAGTTGCTCAAGTCAAACAATAAACTATATAATATCAATAAAAAAAATTTCTTACAAGAAAACAAGGTAATCCTTGCCGGCCGGACCCGCCCCACTAAAACCCCCAAGGGAGCGACGGTGCTATATCACTTTCAAAATAATTGGGAATAAACGGGAAGAGGAGAATTAAAATAGTTTAATCGAGCAAAAGCGCCGAAAATTAAAAAACGGCATTAAACCCTCCATTCCCACCCTTCGTTGTAGCCTTACTTATCTGACTTTTCAAACAGACAATTATAGCGAGTAGGTTGGTAGATGTACGTACGACATGACACGATCTCACAAGAGGAAATCATAAAACAAAAAAATTGCAATCCTGGTTTAATTATTGAAACAATTCTTTTATTATAACACACGGTCAATCAGCGAAAGAATTTCATCTCAACATTCAAATATATATCAGAAAATTATTAGTAGTTAAATAATAATAATTTTTTTTCTTTAGCATTTTTTGTATGACATTATACTACGATATAATGTCAATTAAGGTGAAAGGATTTCTACCAGAATCAGTTAGATCGCACGTGATTCAAACGTTTTAGGAAGAAATCCTTTCACTCCATGACAATCAAAAAATTAGAAAATAGTCTTGAATGGTTTTGGAATGAAACGTTACGTTTTACCTGTACGAAAATAATTGTAAGCAGTGCGAAAATATTCGCAACGCCTGTCATTAGAAAGCGTAATAGCGGGAGGTCAAATTTATGTATGTATATATGAAAATTGTATTAATAGTTTAAATAACTGTGCTGCTACTTCATTCGAACACTCCTAGCAGCACCCCTAGCGGTCCCGAGGTGAATTATCATAAGAAGGTTATAAGAAATGTTTTGTACTCGTTTTCAAATGATTAGCTTTTGTTTATGTTAATAACTTTCTCAAGATCCTTTCAATTACTTCAAATAGTTCACTATTAGATTAATTAAAAACCGTGGAAAGGGACTTTTATTCTATTATATTGTTTAGTAGAATAGTGTTCCTACTTTGATGTATTTTACTTAGTACTTCTGTTATAGCTCAGTAACCTTTGGTTTATAATAAACTATTGTTTTAGCAATCTTCTAACTGTCTACTTTTTTTTCATAATTATATATATATAAATCCACTGATCGATAGAATCGAACAGCAAAGCTGAAAAAGACACAATCAACTAGACGCGGTTATTAGTTTGGAATTTATAAAATTACCGAACAGTTAATGGCACAAATAATCGTTCGTCATTTTCTGATGCCGCGAATCTTTCGAGGAAAGGACCGTTCATTGCCGAAACGAATCCCTAGGAAAAAGAAATAATAATAAATAAAATAAGAGAAGACAACTAAATGATTAAAACATTTAATGTAATTTATTTAAAATTAACATTCGATATATATATTTGTTTAAATAAAATAAATTGCATCCAATTTTAGTCTTAAAACAATCTATAAGTCCAACGTTTCGTTCAGGACAATCCATCACAAACATCAGGACAATCCATCGCAAACAAAGCTTTTATTATACAAATGATTTTTAACCAAACAAAAATATTATTAATAAATTATCATACCTTAAATATAATTTTCGAACCACAACAATTTTGAAAAACTTTATGCAGGCTATTCTGGCTAGGTCAATAATTTCAGTCCTATGAGACATTAAAACATTAGGGGATCATATAAATTTATTAATAAGCAATCCGTAACTTATGTCAAATTACCTATTTTATCAATTCTTCACATTCACCATTATACTTTATCAAAACAATATTTGTAACCTTCCCCACACTCTGGTCAGGCATTTCATTTATATATTTCAACTATATTTTGGTTAAATTTCCTATTTCTTCTATTATTACAATTCATATCAAGGTTAATTATAATCATCAACGTAAATTGTATTCCATATTTTACATAAAATTAATATTCATTGTTAATTAATTTTAATGACGAGTTGAATTAAAATTTAAGAAGAAAACAAATAAGTAAAAATTTATTTATTAGTAGGTAAATATATCCTCAAAATAAGACATTAATAAAAAAATAAGTTGATATTTCATTTGCTTTCCCATTTTATAACTTTAATTTTTAAATAATTTTTATTTCATTATTTTTTTTATAATTCTATTTAGTTATGTTCACCACACGTTGTTATTATTATCATATTTAGAAAGTACTCCTTTAGGTTTATATAACTTTATATTTTAAATTCATACAGTCTAGTATTTTATTTACGAATTTCATTAATTACATATATTGTCTTTCTCACTTCTTTTCTTTTCAATAACTTTAATTTTAAATAATTTTCATTTCGTATATATATTTATTTATAGATTTTCTTATGTATTTTATATATTTTTTGTTCTTTCCACTTTCTGATGTTTTTAAAATTTATTTAATGTGATTTACAACTGTCCAAATAATAATATATTAAGTAAATATGTTGTATGTTTCATATACACTTGAAATTCTTGGGAAGGAACTACCCATTGGTGGTACTTCAAGCATTAATTTAAATTAGAAGGTCCCGTGGTCATATTCTTTTCAGACGCCTCGGAGGATTATCAGGGATTGTTAAGGATGAAAGATTAAGAATGAACGGGTTAGGATGGGTAAGGAGTTTGGAATGAATTTCTTGCCTTCATCAGCGCTAAGAACAAAGAACAATATAACAACCAATAAAAAAAAAAAAGAAAATATAAACAGAATGA
Organism: Halyomorpha halys; assembly: GCF_000696795.3. NCBI lineage: Eukaryota > Metazoa > Arthropoda > Insecta > Hemiptera > Pentatomidae > Halyomorpha > Halyomorpha halys. The sequence goes on along the minus strand of NW_027112453.1, from coordinate 39,322 downwards.
CATAAAGTAAATAATCGTACAGAATGAAAATTAAAGTGATGAAAGGAGTGGAAAATAAAATGTATATATAGGTAATTGAATAAGTAAGTAAAAATAACATAATTAAGGAAATAAAATAAAGATTTGAAGTTATATAATGCAAAGGAATATGAATATTTTAGTTTATTAATAATTTAAAAATTAAAATTATGGAAAGAAAAAATAAGACTGATTTGGCGGTAAGATTTTAAGCTAATAGCCCTAGAAATTCTGGCCGAAACGTTGGCACGATTAAATAAGTTATTTCAACTTAATTGTGTTTTATTTTTATCGCACCCCCCATTTATTATTAATTATTCTCAGATATTCTCTTCTTATAATACTTGGACTATACATTTTATTATTTTCTAATCATTCCGTAATCCCTCTTATTCATTATGGTTGTTATCTTGCTCTTTGTTCTTAGCCCTGATGAAGGCTTCAAATTCTGGCCGAAACGTTGGCATCAATAATAATGTTTTTACTTATTTATCTTCTCCACTGACCGCACCCCCAACTATTTTCTCCTTATTTCAGTAATTTTATAATTTAATAATTATTATAATGAATAGACCAAATTATTTAAATTAATATGATAGCTCGAAAACGTATTTGCATATTAAAAACATGAGAATTATTTTATGAATTAAATATTACATACAGCCTTGAAAATTTAAATTATTGAGGAAAATTATTAGTTAACATTAAGACTTGAATCAAAGAATTAAATAACGTTATTCAATAACAACTGGAATCGGTTAACATAGTTGGTATATATTGTAGTATACAGTAATATTAACGTAGTAGTTAATTGATCGGAACCGGTTAACATAGTTAACATTAAATCATGAATAAGAGAATTAAATAACATTTTTCAGTAACCACTGGAACCGGTTAAACTATGAATGAATTTCGTCCAAGAAAAACCTGACAACAAGGCTGCACGAACTGTTTGGAATATTGATAACTTCTCAGTTTTCCCCCTGACTATTAGATTATCCAATATTTTATTTTAAAATGGTGTCTGCTTTTACCCTTGGCACAAACTTACTTTTAATTCTTTCAATTTCATCCAGTAATTTTTAAAAAAAAATTATTAGTTTAATATACAATTCAAATCCATAGAAACCTAGATTATAACAAGTATATAGGAGTATATAATATTCAAGAGAAAATGATAATCTCCTTTAAAATAACGGTATCATTATATTATTTTTACTAACATAATATTTTTTGCTGAATAAAATTATTTTTTTGTTTTCACAAAATTATTTTTAGAAAATGACTATTTTTCAACTTTTGATGAATAACTTGAAAAATAGTCAATTTTATCATGATCATAATTAACTATATAATAATTAATAAATAAGGCTGCTGAATTTTATTTTTGATAATCTTATATTTGATAACATAAGAGGAACAACAATAATCAGACAACTTCCTGACGAAAAAAAATGTAAATAAATAATAGAAAGGTTGAGTATGTATGATCGTAAATATACATATTAATTTATAAAATTGTTGGTTAAATAAAACTTCAATAAACTGAAAACTAGTTAATTATAACATAATCAAAATTAACTATGTAATAATTAATGATAAGGCTGTTGAATTTTAATTTTCGAGAATCTTAAACTTCAGAACATAACCTAATGAAAAAAAAATTTAAACACAAATAGAAAGGTTGAATATGTATCTTTATTAACATATACTTTTTTATAAAATTGTTGGTTAAATAAAAATATTATTAGACACTTCAAACACTGAAAACTATTTAATTATAATATGATCACAATTAATTATCTAATAATTAATAATGAGACTGTTGAATTTGAATTCTTGAGAATCTTAAACTTGAGAACATGATAACCACCTGACAAAAAAACCGTAAACAAACAATATAAATAAAAGAGTTATTTTGTGTGATTATTAATATATATTTTTAAAATAGCTATCGTTAAAAAAAAATGTTTTGGACACTTCAAAAACTGAAAATTAGTTAATTAAACATGATTGAAATTAACTATATAATATTTAATAATAACACTACTGAATTTTAATTTTTGACAGTCTTAAATATGAGAACACGATAACTACCTGACGAAAAAAGGTAAATCGATAATAGAAAAGTTGAATATGAGTGAATATAATTAATAATTATATTTTTATAAAAATGCTCGTTAAATAAAACTATTTTTAGACACTTCAAAAACTGAAAAAAGTTAATTATAACAGGATCAAAATTAACAATAAATAATATATTTATTATAATTAATTAATATAAATAAGGCTGTGAAATTATAATTCTTTAATAGCTTTTATTGCCCTAGGTTACTAAGATCGTTATTAAAAATTTTATTATAAATAAACACTTAAATTAAAGACAGAGATGAATGCTCTAATAAAAATAATATAGTTATTATATGATACTTTATTGCTTTCATTCAAGATAATTACAAACATAAATTTTACTCCCACTAATACAGCCTAAAGTAGAAGTATTACTAAATTTTATCATTATTTTTTATCAGTTTATGTAATAAATACATGGACTCACCGAGGATACATATCACATCTCCCGACCGACAGACACAGGCCACATATACATACGTAATTATAAACAAATAATTACAGACACAGACAGACACAGTTAGAGCAAGGCACAGGGCCTCATCGACAACAGCGTGCACGGACACAGACTGAAGAGAGGCTGGGGAACACCAGCGAGCTCTGGCGGGGGTAGCCCTACCTAACCTCACCCTACCCTTACATTTAAACCAGGGTTTTTAAATTTTGCGTTCCTATTTAAACGCATTTCACAAATGAAATTAAAAATAATATTATATAATAAAAATACAACTAAAAATCATATTAAAGTGAGAAAGTCCTTATATATGTATTTATATAGCACTATCTGACATCACCCTACAATCACCTTTAAACGAGGATTTTTAAATACTTTTAAATTTTGCGTTCCTATTTAAACCCATTTCACAAATGAAATTAAAAATAATA
>NW_027112453.1:35343-35824 GCF_000696795.3 Halyomorpha halys | reverse complement strand
ATATAGCACTATCTGACCTCACCCTACAATCACCTTTAAACGAGGATTTTTAAATACTTTTAAATTTTGCGTTCCTATTTAAACCCATTTCACAACTAAAATTAAAAATAATATTATATAATAAAAATACAACTAAAAATCATATTAAAGGGAGAAAGTCCTGATATATGTATTTATATAGCACTATCTGACCTCACCCTACAAACACCTTTAAACGAGGATTTTTAAATACTTTTAAATTTTGCGTTCCTATTTAAACCCATCTCACAAATGAAATTAAAAATAATATTACATAAATGATAAAATAAAATACAACGAAAAATATATTTAAGAGATAAGGATATTTAAGGTCCTTATATATATTTATATAGCCCTACCTAACCTCACCCTACTCTTACCTTTAAACCAGGGTTTTTTAAATACTTTTAAATTATCTTGCCTTCTTTAAATCGATCTAAGAAATAATATATAAAAATAATAT
>NW_027112453.1:22820-35293 GCF_000696795.3 Halyomorpha halys | reverse complement strand
ATCTAAGAAATAATATATAAAAATAATATTATATAAATGATACAATAAAAAATACAACAAAAAAACATATTTAAGGGAGATGGTCCATATAATATATATTTAAATAGAGCTACCTAACCTCTCCCTACCCTTATCTTTAAACCAGGGTTTTTAAATACTTTTAAATTATCTCGCCTTCTTTAAATCCATCTAGGAAATAATAAAAATACAACGAAAAAAACTTATTAAAGAATGATGGTCCTTATTATATATATTCATTAAAATTATATAGCCCTACCTAACCAGACCTTACCCATACCTTTAAACAAGGGTTTTTAAATACTTTTAAATCATGCCGCCCTCTAACAAATAATATATAAAAATAATATTATGTAAATGATACAATAAAAATACATGGAAAAACTTATTAAAGAATGATGGTCCTTATTGTATATATTTATATAGTGCTGCCTACCTCACCCTTCCCGCGCCTTTAAACCAGGGTTTTTAAATACTTTTAAATTATCTCGCCTCCTTAAAATCCATCTAAGAAATAATATTATATAAATGATACAATAAAAATACAACGAAAAAACATATTAAAGGGAGATGGTCCATATAATATATATTTAAATAGAGCTACCTAACCTCACCCTACCCTTACCTTTAAACCAGGGTTTTTAAATACTTTTAAATTATGCTCCCTTCTTTAAATTTATTTAACAAATAATATATAGACAATATTTTTTTTTAACGTCTTGAAACAGCCGCCATTGTTTATTCCCCCTACCTATACTTCGCAGATTCATCAGTTTTGAATAGTAATATACATAGTTTTCATTAAAGTAATCAAAAGTTGAGGGGAAATAACTGACTTTTTTCCACCGAATGAATATAGGAAGGATTAATTTAGTAGATTAAGTAGTAAGGAAAGTTTTGGGATGCGGAACAGATTTTTTTGTATTATTTTAAATGCAATTTTTTTTAAAGCTGTGCAGATAATGAATGCATCAGGATAATTAGTTTCATGCACACTTATTTATTTTATCTGTTTGACCTTGCAGCGAAGCCCGCAAAATTACTGCAATCGTGCGGACGGCTGACCACTTCTTCAGCGGTGGCCTCCATCCTTCTACCTAATGACGATGATCACCTGCAGGATGTTGCCCATTAGCTGGTCGGGGGAAACAGCGATTTCTCATCAGAAGATACTCGTATCTCCATATATTAACAGAAGCTGTATACTGAGAGCTATCTATGCCCCAAGGAAGAGTCATAAGATGTTTCTCTAATGAATAACACTTCACTTATATAATTATAAACTCCAACTTGGTCAGGAAGGGCAGTTAATCGTACACTTACTAACCAAGTTTACTACAAGTTACCAACTTGACCCCTTAAGTTAAACCGACCGCGCCGAGCCAATACTTAAAAAGGAAATTTTGAATTATTCTATTTCGAGGACAAATTAAATAATTTTATACTTCATTAATTCTTTAAAACATTTAGCATTATTATTATCGTATTTTAATATATTCTTCTTGTATTTCACTTATATGTAACCGTTTTTTTAAAATGACCTCTCTCCATCACTGTGTGTTTATTCTACATCCACTTTTTGTCACTCTTTTTAAAACGACTTTAGTCCTGATTCGTTATTTATTTATTTATTATTATTAATAAATTTGTATTTCTTTTTTCTTGATTATTCTCATCTTATTTCCTTAGTTTACTGTCTCTTAGTGTCTATAAATTTTGTATTTTGTTGGAAGATCGCTGATAGACCGTGTGTAATAACAAATGACGGTCCTCCGGGTGTGGTCAAATAAAATCTTAAATAGTGATATAAAGTATTTATATTTGGCCTACGTTTCGCCCCACGTTGCAGGACTTCATCAGGGATTTTAGAAAAAAGTCAGAGCCAAAGTGACACACTGCGATGTGTTGCGAAACCTTGACTTAATATAAATACCTGATATAAATATTTGAGTTTTTATTTGACCGCGCCCATTTATTGCATTTTGTTGTATTAATTTTATATCTATTTTTAAATTTTTACGAGTTATAACGTCTCTTGTTCATTTTAAATCAAACAGTCTATGTAATAACATAAATATTACTGATTTATGTTAGTTAATTAATGATATATGTATTAATATTCTATGCTTAGTTTACTTCTTTGTATCTTATTATCTTACAATGTCAATATATTTTTAGTTTTTTTGTATATATTTTAGCCCTCCAGAAGCCGTACCTAGTAAGGCGAAACATCGGGAAATAAATAGTTATTCACTATTTTTTTTAGTTCCTTTTTGACCACATCCCTCACCATCCCATCCGTAATTGACGACAATACACATTCAAATTAAAAAAAAAAACTCCCTAACATATAACTTACTCATTAAACAACATACGTCTAAACCAGAGAGCCATTTTAATAATTCTACAATGCATGTTATAATCAAGCTGTGGAAAGCTAATTTAAAATAAACGGATGATAGAAGTTATCAAGCAATAAAGGAACAAACTTTTATTTTAATATTCTTTTTCTTCAACTGTCTTTTTCAATACATTGTTTATAAAATATTACTTTTAAAAAACTGTAAGTCGCTTGATCAGGAAGCAAAATTCAAATCTATATGCGAATATCATAAAACATAAATTACTTTATAGGGTATTAAACTAGCTTTAATTTGAGTGCTAATAGAGAAATTGTACGTTTAATGAATCCTAAGATAAAATAATAAAAAATTCACTAACTACTGTTTTTCAGTACATTTTTTATGAAATATTGCTTTAAAAAAAAATCCATCTCGAGAACTATTAAACGCAAACAGCTCTAATAGGGCTCAAATTTTACTAAATTTACTCTGCTTTAAATTATGTTCTTTAAGATTTTCTAGTGTTCCAGATAGTTTTAACGATATGGAACTCCGAATGAAATAATCTAAAATCTAAATTTAAATTAAGAACTCAACTGACAAGGACTCAGCATTATTGACCACTACACTAAGTAGTTCATATCAACAGCTATCATAGAGGCAACAGATAATATGGGTTTGTCTCATTCAAGGAATGTTGAAACACGACTGTTTACTATAAACCGAGAATCGGACCCAGTACTTGGAAGAACTATGGTAGCCCGAGACCTATTGTCTGATCAGCTATTATTGTATTTAGGGAGGTGCTGTGGTTTACATCACGCTCCCATCCGCTGGATATCTTACTGTTTACGTAGGCAACATTCCACGGCGGTGGAATTGTTTAAAAATTTATAACCTTAAAAATTGAGAATTTTAGAAATAACTTTATCTTAATCTTAAATGCTTATTAAAAAAAATTTTAAAAAGCGAAAAGAACAATATTTAAATCAATAATAAGTGATTTTCGATTTAATGGTATATAATAATTTGATTCCGAGAACAAATAATTATAAAAAAATTCATGAGGGGGAGCCCCCCGCCTAGCAACGGGCCAACTCCCATTTTACAAATTCAACAACCGTTCATTTAATTTTATTACACATTCCTCAAATTTTATAACAGTAATTTAAATGTATTCTATAGATTTACTAGAACTTCATGTTCTCTGTAATACTTTTCAGCCATGAGGACAACTATTGTGGAACCTTAAACCATACGATAATTTCCATTACAACTTTTAGTGTCGCACTATCAGGTCTGGCGTGAATGTTGTCAAAATCAACTACAACTGTCACTTGAGCACCGTCTAATTGATCTTAATCTTTTTTTTTTTGTTAACCTTCTTATTCTATTTAAAATAAAAATTGTTTTAAAAAAATCGTTAATTTTTTTGTATTAAATCAGGCACAAAAAACTGGGAAAAAAGTTTTTAAAAACTACTTTTAAAAGTTTGAAAGAAAAATGATAATTAAATTATAAATTTCGAAATATAAACATTTCCATGAAATTTTTATTTTAATAAAATACAACTCAGTATGTATATGAATGATTGACCGTATTAATTTAAATTATGAAGAAGATGATCAGGGATGCAATCATAAGAAAACAAAAATAGTTAACAACTATTTATTTGCAGACGTTTCGCCCCACTTTGTAGAAAAATGGAAATAGAAAAATGAACACCATCTTTTTCATAACTTAAAACTTAATTTGTTTTTGAAATTTTTTTAACCTACTGTACAACCTATATATAGTATCTACTGTACAATCTATATATACATTACCTACTGTACAACCTACATATACTACCTACTGTACAATCCATATATACACTACCTACTGTACAACCTATATATACTACCTACTGTACAATCTATATATACTACCTACTGTACAACCTATATATACTACCTACTGTATAACCTATATATACTACTTAATGTATAACCTAAGATACAATTGTTCATTTAATTATACTACTCGTTACTCATATTGTATAACTGTAATTTACATGCATTATGTAGTTAACATTGTATTATTATTTTTCATTAAAATGTAATAGATATAAATTTATTGTGCTTCCTTATTTTGAACTGTCCAAGTTTACGTTTTCAAAGTTTTTCTAACTGTTCTGGATATAAGTTTTAAATTCACGAGTAAAATAAAATATTTACATTAAGTAAAATATTCACGATTACTAAAAACATTTTTATATGATAGAAAGATATGAAAAGATTACGATGTTTTTATTAAGTATGCAGAGTAGAAATCTCAAAAATTTAACAATATCTATATTCGAAATTAATTTTTATTTTAGATTTCAATCATGTATTTTTTCGTTTTGTGACATTAAATTATTTTATTTTTAACATAGATTTATCATGAATTAATCGTTCATATGTTCCTTCCGCGTTTCCAGTACAGAGACCCTTAGCAAAGGTTACATCATCCCTTTTCATTGATCCAAACACTCCAGTCCATTCAATCTACTTATTACATTTTCCATAGTAATTCTAAATATATTTTATTTTTGGTTAAATTAATTATAAATAAGGAATGAGAAACAATAGTTAAAAGAATTAAATAATGATACTTCAATAAAGTCTAACAATCTTCCTACCTCCTACCTCTAAGACCACTTTAATTATTTCAAAGCTGATTATATTTTATTTGAATACAAAATTAAGACTTTTTAAATATTTAATATTACCATAGGAGTATTCATAATGTCGTGTAAAATTTAAGAAGTTTTAGCATGTTAAATATTATTGGTATAAAATTCTGAGCAGCCCTATTTAAAGTAATGTTAAATGTATAAGAGATCCTAGCCGATTTTTTGAGCAGCTTGTTTTGTAACCTTTGACTTTTGACCTAGTAATAGACTCAACCATGTTATATGTTATATCGTTTTAACATGGTAGAAGAAGAAAATATTTCTCCATTTAACATAAGTTTTTCCATTTAACACACTTTAACATGTTAAACTAAAGGTCACGAATACCCCTATTATAATCTTTACAAGATAGTAAAATCTTCAACAGCTTCGTCACATCATCTTCCTCCACCTCACTTTTTCCTTGTCCTATTTTATACATTAATTTATTAGAGTTTGATAAGTTCCTAAACAAAAAGAACACAAACTAAGAGAAACTAAACTACCATAACGACAGCAGACAAAATGGTGTGGAGCTCAGCTGGTCTGCTGCGTGACATCATTTCCCGCAGAAGCAGACCCTGAACCATGTTATATCGGTTTAACCTGCTCAAAAGAAGGAAACATTTCTCTATTTAACAGACTTTAACATATTAAACTAAAGATCATGAACACTCCTAATGTATAGAAGAGATATATTACACAATAGTTAGACAGCAGAGCCTTCTGGAGCTGTGGCAGTAAATGCGAGAGGTATTAACTGTGATGACAGTAATAGCATTCAGTGTGTCCTTGCGATTCCACTATTAGCTTGTTATATTAGAGCTTTCCTATTTACGTAAGTCATTGTTAAAGTTCTATTGCGTTGTTATGTCATACAGCTACATGAAGTAGCGTGGAGGCAAACAGTATTAATAAGTTTAATTAAAGTGGGGGTACATTTATTACATATATACAATTAAATATTATTAAAAAAACACCAAGATAATTCAAGCCTATTATGACATTCGACATGACAGTTTCGAGTTTTTTATACGTTAAATAGATCGTTAATTTAATAAGCAATTAGAAGAAATAATCTAATTAATCCTGGAGAAGCTCAGTGAGTAAGACGCTGTGTTACTATTTTTCGGACATGTGTCCGAATCCGGCCGATAATTCTGTTATGTTGCCGTGAATCGATTTTGCGATTGGGTGACCCTTCTGGGACACACCCACCTCTTGAACGCGGGTACCCATAATTAGGGGGGGGTGGCTGTTGAGCGTGGTAGCGAGCAAATCAGCTTCTTATACAACCGTTGTTCAAGAAAGAGTATTTCTTTACAAATTACAGATGCACTGACCCTTAATGGGTTGTAGTCGTAAAAGATATTTTATTTTATTTTTTTAATTAACCAACATCAACTTTCTACTATTACTTCGCCATTGCTATGAAGTACAAAGTGAGGGAAGGTATTCGAAAAAAATTCGTATTTGAGTTTTCGAGTTTGAAAAGTTTTATTATCTTGTTCTCCCTCGACCATATTTTTCCTTAAGTGTAGGAAATAAAAATGTGTATATACAATGCGATGTGTTTTCCCACAGGATGGAAGAGGACTGGAAAATGTCAGAAGAACATGTCCTGACCAGTTGTCCTCGAACACTTGTCTCATCCTTCCACATCCTGCAGCATGTACAGGACGTGCAACGAGTAGGGAACGGAACGAGATACCTTCACAGCGGATATAATGCACATTTATAAGAATGGGCATATAAGAAACGAAGACACATGTACACGTATTTATTAAAAGTCGACTAATATGAAATATAAAATAAATGTTCAGAACAGATCTTTAAGAAAATAACAAGATTTATATTATTTTTTTATTAGGGTACTAAATATAACGAATCATTATTGATAACTCTATTTCGTTTCACGCCTTTTTCATCACCAAATTACATAATCTTTTAATTATCAATTTCGTATTTGAAGCATTGAATTCCATTTTCACCTTTTTAACATACAACTAATTTTATTCTTTTATGGAAGACTATTCACTTTGTATATTATAATACTTGTGAAATCTATTCTTCCTTTATGTCCTCTTTACTTGTTATTTATTTTCTTTCAACGTTTCCGTGTCGTATCCCTATCATAAGGATTACTAAATTTTTTTTATTGTAACCTATAATATACATATAATTATTTGGAGGAAGATAGTCCGAGTGGCGGTCAATAAAGGTATCAAATTGTAAAAGGTAAATTGTAAACGATTTATTGTTAACCAACGCTTCGCTCCACTTTGCAAGGGCTTCGTCAGGGCTGACAAGGATGAAATTCTGCGACCAACTGATTTATCCACCGTACAAGTACAGGCCCAATCTGGGATCTGAGCCTTAAAACATGCAGCATAACTAACAGTGATCTGTTTGCAGAGACTGGTCAGTCAATATCTCATGATATAGTCAAGGAGGTTAAGATGGGCGGGACATGTGGCTTGAAGCAATCCATCAGGACGCCTCCATACAACAATGAATGCAGTACAAAATCCAGACGGATAGGCAGAATCGTCAAAGATGCGAAAGAGCTGCATGCAGCAAACTGGAAAGCAGTAGCCCAAGGTAGGCAAGCGTGGAGAAGCCTAGTACGAGAGGCCAGAGATCTACAAGGCCTGTGGAGCCAAACCTGTGAAGGCTCCTGACTCTATACGTCGATGGAACAACAGTTGTTTTACTTTTATAGGAAAATTGTGTCATCACAAAGGTCAATAAAGCTCATCTTGTCGGCTCTATCAAAAATGTGAAAATTTATTTTTCCAGTATTAAATTAAAAGTGGCCGAAGAAATTTATAAAAAAAAATATTTAAAAAAACACACCTACTTTTGAAAAACTACAATTTGTTACACTAAATTGGTATTTAATTGCCTTAAATATGTTTTGTTAAATAGTTAAAACGAAATAACAACAACCAGTAAATAAAAACGCACAACGTCCTTAAGATTTGTTCTACGGCTCACAAATATTGTTTGATAGGAAAACCAATTACGATGAGTTACTTTAGAGGTGTTTGAGTGTAAGACATCAACATGATTAGACACATTTTATTTTTAGTTTTTTTTTTTGCAAAATCCACACCACTTTGCCCCGCAGTCGGGGAATGAGCATTATAATGAACAAACTCCTTTTCTCTTCCATACATTCCTTCTCTGTGTACTTTCTGGCGAAATTTTCTGTTGTGGGTTTTTGAAATGATTTTTCAATTATCCTTATTCTTCGAGTCGATATAAACTTTTTCTTCGGTGAACTGGTGTTCAAGGAGCTCTTAGGCAAGCTGTGTGTTCTGTTAGCTGGGATGCATTTTTAATCCTTACGGGGAATAGGGTTGCCGTTTTAATATTTAATGCTTCGTTTCCTCTTTCCTTTTTTTGTCGTAGTAGTACCGTAACCAATAGCCAGGAGGGTCGCCATGGGAACGTGTCACACACTATTCTACTTCCCAATAATTTGAAAACCTAAAAAGGAAATTCGAGATTTGAAGGGACTTGTAAGCAATATCTCGTATAAATAAACGTATCCCGATACGTTCCTTACGACGGAGAGCCCTTTATTGCATGAGAATTAAAGAGGATTTTACAATTTAGAGGTTTTAGCAGAAAATCGGCAGTTTGTTGGAGAATGAAGTATTGTGTTCAGGGTTGTCATAACCTTCCCATTTGTAGATATGTAACCATTTTTAAACAAACAATTATTTTTAATTCTATTTTTTTAAAACTTCAAACTATCAAATTTTCAATTAAATATGTAAAAAAATTAAATAAATAAAAAAGTTATGTGCATTAATATTAATTAATTATTTTACACCCTTTTACCAAATACTTTCTGTAATCCAAACTCCTTCCACCCCCCGCCCCCGCCACCTCTCCAGCAAAAAGTCACAGAGATAACATGGCATTCCATTGCATTTTCTGAAAAGCCTTGAATTTCATTTGGGTCTGAAATCCACCTGACTATTATATTAAGCTTTATTACATATAAATAACTTCAGTAACCATTATGAATATGCTTAAGGAAATATACACTAACATTCCATTCGATGGTATGTATGGGTTTATTTCGCAGTCGAGGTTTTTAATTTACTTTTTTTTTTTTTTTGCAATAACTGAAGTAATATCGCGGAGGCAGGGCTCAGGGTAGATATTCTACTGTCACCTGAATGAAGATTGGAGTGGAGGGGAGAGGAGGGGGAAGCTAAAAGAGCAATATAAGACTTATGGCTTAGGCGGGTTTTCCTGAGGTTGATGCCTCGCTCCACCGATCCAATGAACATAAAAAGAAAAGTATTATATTCCAGTATATTTTTACAAAACAAACACAACATACTAAAACTCTTAAACAAATTCGTAATGGTCTACAATATTAAAACATGTAATTTTGGCAAATCCTACAGTTCATTGTGCTGAAATCGAAAATGAACTCATTCTGTATTCTTTCATCAAATTCAATTTTTCGCATATAAAATCAATGCCTGTTTTTTAGTACAAAAAACAAGAAATGTTTGCAGAGAGAGCATCTAGAGCTCTGAACTGATTAGCTACATATTTTTTTATAGCCTGAAAAAGAATTATAAAATATAACAAATGCTAAAAGCAGATGGATATTACATTAAAAAAAAAATTACACATATAATAAAACTTTTAATAAGAAATAAATATATCAAGAACGATAATCATCATAATTATTTATTATAAATTATAATAAAAAAATATCTATATAGTCTCACACTTTTTATTTTCTTGTATTGTAACTCATACGTTTCAGCATTTCTCAAGTATCGTATAAATAAGATTATTTTAATATATGTTATATAGGGGAATTCGAGTGAGTGAATTTGTCGATCAAATGAAATAAAAAATATAAAATTGTGAAATGAAAGGGACAAGAAAGGAAAAGAAAAAAGGAATAAATTGAAATATTTGTATTTAGTGAGTAAACTGAAACTGATTGTAAAACAGAACTGTAGAAGAAAAAAAAAATTGTTATCTGTCTATTTTATTATATCATATAAAAATATGTCATTTATATATGTCCGATCGGATTGATTAGTATGGTGTGTAACTTAGCAACCCGGTGTATTTGGGCAGCATGAATGAATAAAGCGAATAATATTGTTAATGAGATTATTGATAAAGTGATACAGTGTAATAGATACACTGTATAATACTTAATAGTATTATAATAAGTGAAAATAACAGGTCATTGCCCAAGATAAAATATTACAAAGGCAGAATAGCCTTCAACTTTTTGATATTATAAATAAGATCCTCGAGAATGGCCGGGATAGCCGAAACGTAGGAGTTACAACAAAATAAAAAGTGTACGACTATTTAGATATTTTTCGTCATAATTGATAAACCTGTCCCAAACAAGAAATTAAATTATATTTATAAGTTATTTATTATAAAAGTCATTATAGGTTTGATTAAGTTGGTGTCAACTTTTCGATATGTTTGTTGGCCCCATTCCTTCCAACTCCTATGATAGAGTTATTATACATGCAATCAGGTCTAGCCAATGCTAACAGCTCTCATAATTCTATAACTAACGGAAACCGACATATTCATTCACGTCTATAATAATCGTTACATCTAGATTAAAACTAATCCTTTTTTAATTGCTGTTCGAATCGAATCTCTTTAACGAAACAAAAACAAGATTAATAACCTAGAAAGGATTATAAGGGTAGAAATGGATTGCCAAGGAGGGGAAGAGAGATTTCTCACTAATCCCCCACAATAATTTGAAAACCAAATAATTGTGGGAAATTAGAGATTTCCGAAAATATATCCAACTGCGAAAATTGTTGTAAAAATTTGACTTACTAAGATACAGTAACAATCAACAACAATACTTTCGAAAATAAAAAAATTAATGTACACCAGTACATTGTGTTTGATTACAAAAAAAAAATCTATATGGTATAATTATATAATGTTACTAGATAAGCAATAAATTTAAGACAGTTCGTAGCGGAGCGAATTAAAGTGCGATCTTTGACAGGTTCGAATCCGGCTTGGAGGGGTCGACCTTTATTCCTATGGCAGTCCCACAAAATCATGAACTTGACCCTCCACTATGGTTAGAACCAGTACATAACCCCCACATATGAGAAATGACCATGAAGGTTATAAAAATAAATCAGATACTTAATCATAATCACCAAATAACTCTTATTTAAATTATTAAAGCTCATGTTTAGGTTGCTATGCTTTCTTTAGTAAGTAGATCTTTTTTGGAGCTGTTGATGTGAGATGTACTACTATATTTTATCTCTAATCATGTAATCTTGTCTGCTTCACTTCTGATGATGTCTGAAGGAAATGTGAAGGTGTATGGTTGACTAGAATATTTAATACTTAAATTCCTACTTTTTTTTAAACATTATTATTATAATAATAAGAATAATGAAGGCATAACGAACCCGAAGGTTCGATGCCGATACAACCAATCGCTCTCTACATACATCCATCGAGTGATGCCCCTCCAAACCCAATTCTACTAAATAAGTTTTAACGGAATCCTCCCATCTACGTTTCGGTCAATCCCTCAGACGATCACCCGTCAGTTCAGTATTTATAAACATTTTAGGGATTCTCACGTTATTAAGCCCCACAACCTTACACGCCCATCTTTTACGTCGCAATGCTATAAACTTGAATTATATTTCTCGGGTGTAGTTCTCTTAATACAGTGTTATGTAGCCTTCTGAATTCTACCGTTAATTCATCCTTTTTTGGTCCGAATATTTTACGTTACTTTATTTTGGAATAGCGCCTTAACGTATTCCAAAATAAAGTTCATCCCTTATTGTAAGAGGCCACGTCTCACATCCATAAAGAACAGTGGAAAAGATAATAGTTTTGCAAATTCTAATTTTTAAGTTTTTGGATAGAAGGCGCGAGGTAAGCAGTTTCAAAATTGAAAAATAACAAGCATTTCCCGCCTTTAACCTCGCGTTTTTTATTTTTATTTCCTTATCAATTTCGTTTTTTTTCTAGTTACCACAGAACCTAAATACTTAAACCTATCAATCGGTTCAAACTTATATTTAAAACAGTGATTCAGGGGGAAAATAATGGCCACAGGTTCATTTGGGGGACGACGAATAACTACAATTTGTCACGGTGAACAATATTACTGCTGACTCTAATAGAGCCGAGAATTACTAAATTGGTAGCAGCCCACCAGGTTCATCCTTCTCATTAAGATGGTTTCGAATGTTTTAACTTTTTTTGTATTACATTCTATTCTGAGTTCAATAAATAGTTTCGTAATTTCCAAGTTCAATGTTTCTAACTCACACCTTTCTTTCCTATATTTTAAGAAAAAATAGAAACATTAATAAATATATATATGTCCTATTAATTGATATTTTTTTTTT
>NW_027112453.1:19926-22650 GCF_000696795.3 Halyomorpha halys | reverse complement strand
AGAAGAATTAACAAAATGAACATAATCAAACTATGTGTATGAAAAAATATATATAAATAAAATAATATAATCTCTAGTCAATTAATTGACACTAATTTTTTTTAAAAATTAATTTCCAGGAGGCGCTAAGTAATATTTTTCTTGGAAAGGGAGCGGTAGGACAAAAAAGTTTGAGAACCACTGATTTATAACATGACAATAAATTGTTGTCGCTTCTTTTCATTATCATTTTTATGTTTCTAAAATGAAATAATTATGTACAAAAATATCAGAAGAAGATAGAACTAACAGAACATAACTTATAACAAACGAACATTAAGGATGAATCTGAGCTACGAGGAGGTAGATGTGAGTATAATTCTAAAGAGAACAATGAGATAAGTACAACATGATGAGCTAACCGTACATGTCGTGGAAATCAGGACGGGTACAGCTAATATCACTCTATGTTCATATCTGAGCATTGTGGACCGATCTAATACCCACAGCGCACATCAGGGTTCCCACAAGCACAGCGGGTGGCACGCCAGGGAGTACTCAAGCAATAAACCGTGTGAGAGAATAAGTATTAAAATTTAACAAGTACCGGTACCTTAAGCTGTATAAAAAAATATTATCCATCTTCTACTAGGTTTTCTTCTACTAACATTATATGAAATAGCACCATTTGCAGATTATAACGATCGATTATAATGTTTTTTAGACCAATAATATGTAAAGTCCGTGTGAGTAGGTAGCTCACTAGTAAGTCACTGTGGTAATAACTTCAAAAACCTGGATTCAAGTCTTGCTGTGGCAGATAATTATTTTCTATTGGAATAATATAGTTGACCGTATAAAGTAGATTGTTGGAAGATAGTCCGAGTGACGGTCAATAAAGCTATCAAAATAGTAAAAGATAATAATAGTTTTCTTTTACTAGTTTGATAACTTTATCGACTGCTATTCTGACTATCTTACTACAATATAATTATTTTCTGTTTTAGTGTAGTCGTCACCTGACATCCCAACCGATCCTAACACTGTCCTCACCACGTATGCCGATGACACAAGTGTGCTCGCAGTTAATAATAACCCTTTAATTGCATCCCAAACACTTCAATCCCATATCACAACCCTCGAAGAATGGTGCCGAAATTGGAGGATAAAAATAAATCCCAACAAATCCCATCAAATCGCCTTTACCCTTCATCGTTAACGAACCGACTGGCCTACAGTATACTTCAATAATATTCCTCATACCCCTGTAAAACTCCGCTACCTTGGACTACATCTGGACAAACGACTAACCTGGAATCCTCACACAAGACTGAAAAACAGGAAACTGCACGTCGATTCCGACTATTACAGCACTTACTAGACAAACAGTCTAAACTTCCAATCCATTACAAAAGACTGATCTACGTGACTATGATAAGGGCTATCTGGACAAACGGAATTCCTCTCGTATTCAATCCAAAATCCTTCGTAAATTCCTCAATGCTCCTTATTTTTTCACAAATAAAATCCTCCATAAAGACTTTAATAGTCCCCTTACCACCCAAACCAGATTCTGTACCCTTGCTTTCTCTTCCATTCCTGACAATCCTCTGAGGCGCCTGAAAAGAAGATATATACGAAACTTGCTAATGTAAAAACGTCATTAGAGTGCTATGAATGAGTAGTTTCTCTACATGCCTTTGATACTGTATTATAAACTTACATCATATTTACTGAATGTATTATTATGTACAGTTGTAAATTTCAATAGACATAAAAAAAAAAGTGGCTCCGTGAGTCAGCCCTGTGGAGTCAGGAGCCCACCGGGGTGCACCAAACCTCGCTCATATAGTGGGTATCCCTAATTGCATAAACATATCGCGGTCGAGAATGATTCTGACTAAATCATTTGCTTGCACGACCGTTGGTTTAGTAACAGTACTTCCTTACAAAGTTTTAGCGATACAGAATTAATTTTTTTTTATCGGTAAATCTTTAAAATTGTTCTATTTTGATTCGTTATTAAATTGATAGTTTTTATCGATCCATTTTCTATTAAAATTAACAATTAACAAATGGTTAATCATTCCAATTAAACATAGTTAAAGGTATTTTAGAGGAAGATTTTAAGAAAATTCATCTTTTAAAACCTTTTTGACTATTTTAATGATGATAAGACCTAGATCATATTCACGATCATTTGATTATTCATTCACACGATAATATTGAAATTTTTAAGTAAAATCGATTATTTAAAGTGGCAGTCGCAATAAGCCACTGTTGAAACATAACACATGTCTTAAATGTGTAATTTTAGTTTATAGAATTTTTCTTTTATGAGCTGTTCACAGCCACAAACAGGGTGATACTCGCAAGAAGGTATAATTCCGTCGAATAATCAAATTCGAAATTTCTCACGCTTGCGATTCTTCATCTTACTATATAAATAACATACCTCATCTAGCAGAATATCTACGTTATTGAGAGATACTCACCTGTAACAGAAAAAAAATCTTGTTTAGTCATAATCCACAATAAAGTATCAAACACATACTCTACAAATATAATACATAGATAATATATATCTGACAGTATTAGGTGCACAATATTATAACTATAGATTATTACGAA
This sequence comes from Halyomorpha halys, assembly GCF_000696795.3. Lineage (NCBI taxonomy): Eukaryota > Metazoa > Arthropoda > Insecta > Hemiptera > Pentatomidae > Halyomorpha > Halyomorpha halys. Next base: position 20,040 of record NW_027112453.1, on the reverse strand, counting down.
ATTAGTCATTGACAAAAAAAATTAAGAAAATTTTAAATAAAGAAGTTTTTCATTACAGATACCGACATTCAGTACAAACGCGTGGATCACGCTCTGGATGTGGAGTATGTAAAA
>NW_027112453.1:18681-19077 GCF_000696795.3 Halyomorpha halys | reverse complement strand
TATATTACGGGTGTTCATGATCTTTAGTATAACATATTAAATCCAGAATATTTCCTTCTTTTACTATGTTAAAAGATATAACATGGTTTAGTCGGTTACTAGGTCTATTACATGGAGAATGACGTCACGCAACAGACCAGCTGAGCTCGTCACCGTTTTGTTTGTTGTGTTAAGTTATTTGCTGGTAGTTTGTGTTTTGATTGTGTTAGTATTGTTTAGGATGTTTTTAAAACTAATAAAGCAATTAATGATAATAATAATATTGTCATTAAGCTCATCTTGATTTTCTTCATCAAAAGTCAGAAGATCAACAAGGCACTCAGTAGCCAAACTTTTACACAACTTCCACTTTTCACTCAATTTAGACATGTTGTAATACTTTAATAATAACTCAGA
>NW_027112453.1:0-18631 GCF_000696795.3 Halyomorpha halys | reverse complement strand
ATAATTGGGAATAACAAGAATTTAAAATAATGATTGGAGAAGTTTGTCGGGGGGTGCGGTCAGCAAAGAACAACATAAATAAACAAAACCATATATATATATTATGCCTAAAATAAATATGGTTTTGTTTATTTATGTTGTACTTTCTGACCGCACCCCCCGACAAACTTCTCCATTCATTAATCTACGGTAAACTATCTACACCTCATTAAGATTTTAAATAAATTGTTCCACATACTACCAGGGCCGTGTTTCATAATGAAAGCTAATAGTACTGGTTCATAATACAAGTGTAGAAACTAGTGTAGTAATAACACTAATACTTATTTGTTCATAATAGGGATGGCTATTAGTGATAAAAGTACTAAAGTACAATTTAGTATTATACAAGTCAGTGTAATTGTAATATATTATAAATGGACAAGACTAATAGTATTAGTTTGTACTTTATTATGAAATAACTGGAGTTATATATTTGATAGTTATTTATGTGAAATGAAGATAAAAATGTTTGTAAATGGCCAATAGAATAGCCTGAAACGTTACAGAAACGCGAAGTGTATACTTGTAGAATAAAATATAAATATATAAATATATTTAGAATAAAATTTTGAAATTATAGTATAGTTTTAGATTTAAAATTCGGACTTGATAATCGATGGATGACCCATTAATTTTAAGGATGTTCAAAAAAACTAATAAAGAACATAATAAGAATAATGATAATAAGTAAATTAAAATCAATAAGAAAACCAATCCAACTAAAAGTAAATAAATAAACAAATGAAAACACAACACGATAACCAGCGATGAACTTGGAATGCGAGTGGCACATTCTAGCGGTGTACCTGCGAACTCATCCTCTCTATAATATATCTCACATATTAGCGCGCTTACTGCTAAACTTTTTATATTCATTTTTCTTTATAATCAGGGTAACACTAGTCGCTATTACACACACCTCTTTGCTGTCAGAATTAAGAGTTTAAATTGTTTTAAAGTGATCCCTTCTAGTACAAGAGCCCAAGAGGAGAAAAAAAGTCAGTTATTTCACCGCAATTTTTTATTACTATGTTTAATTACTAGTCAAAATTAATGAGCCTGCCAAGTATAGGTAGGGGGAATAAAAAATGGCGTCTGTATCAAAACTTTTTAAAAAACAATTTTTTTCGTTCGTAGGTCCATATACTTATTAAACTACAAACGACAATAGAAAAACCAATAGAACATCATTTAAAGTAGAGTAAATTTGGTAAAATATGAGCCCTATAATCGAGCCATTTACGTTCAATAGATCACGAGACACGCTTTTGTTTAAGCAACATTTCATATCAAAATAACGTAAAATCAGTAGTTAGTTAATTTATTTTGGGACAAATATATTTCAGAAATCTTTAGACTAACAAATGTTTATTAGCACTAAAATTATTTTTTAACTTTTTTTTATTTTAGAACCCCTTAATCTGAAAGAAAGCAAAAGAAATAAGAACACATAGATATACATATACAACCTTCCAATATAGTTCCTTATACTGTAGCGCGAGCTACATTTTAAGCAGTTAATAGGGGTATTCATGATGTTGTGTTAAATGTAAAATGTTTTCCCATGTTAAATGTTATAAGTTTAGCATTGTGAGCAGCATTATTTAAAGTCATGTTAAATGCATAAGAGCACCTAACGGTATTTTTGTGCAACCTGTTTTATAACCTTTCCTTCAAAAACTTATTATGCTATTGTTCACTTCTAAGTTTTGATTAATTTATTACAACATGCCTAAATTGAGTGAAAAGTGGAAGTTTGGCCACTGAGTGTCTTGTTGATCTTCTAACTTGTGAAGAAGAGAATCAAGATGAGCTAATTGACAACTGTCATTACATTATTATTATTATTATTATTATTATTATTATTGTCATCCATTGCTTTATTAGGTTTAAAAATATCCAAAACAATACTAACATAACCAAAACACAAATTACGAGCAAGTAACAAAACACCTAACACAATAAACAAAATGGTGACGAGCTCAGCTGGTCTGCTGCTTGACGTCATTCTCCACTTAACGGACTCTCAACCATGTTATATGTAATTTCGTTTTAACATAGTAAATTAAGGAAATATTTCTCCATTTTTTCAATTTAACATGTTAAACTAAAGATATTGAATACCCCTAATGTAGTAGTGTGATGGGCTGCACTGAAATTTCATGGGGTAGATCTAATGTGATGGGGTATACTTGAGTATTGTCTTTGCCCTATTACTAAAAATGATTTCTACTTAACCTAAATATCCGTGTCTCTGTTGCACACGTATTATGTTTGGTGCTGCAACATTCATTGATGTCCACCTCATTGGAGCAGAAGATGAGTATCCTAAACAGCGGGTTGATATTACTTTTCAGGGAGTCGAAGGACTTGATGAACTCCGTTTTATAAACTCGGGCACATTATGCAGATCAAAGAACTCGTTAAGTTGTTCAGGATTCATCTTCTTCAGCGACATAGTCCTAACCATCTTCCTCAGCACAGTGCCATGAAGATGGCGTTGCGTTACGTCCCGAAGACGAGTGAAAAGCGTCGCTCCGTATAAAAGAGCTGGTCTTAGGATGTTTTTCTATTTTCTATTTTTTAATCGTAACGAGAGAGAAAGTGATAGTTATGTTGAAATAGCGATAGTGATGAAATAGCAATGATAAACACTCATATTAAAGTTAGTTTATCTGATATAAAGTACTTTATGACCTCTATCTTCGCAGGAGTAGTAGTTTTCATGATATTTGCCTACTTTTGTGATTCTGCTGTTGCAGAACACGAAATGAGCTACAACAGAGTATTAGAGTAACTCTTGTTATTTTTAACAGACGAAGACATGATCTAAAAATCTGAGAGACCCATGCTTCAAACCTGACTAACGAACAGCCAAGAACAATGGGGAGGTAAATGCTACGCTATAGAGTATTAGTATAACATTAGTATTCCGTCCTGTTGCCAGAATGTTCAAAGCATTCTCCTTTAGGTTCACTAGGAAAATTGAAAGAACAACGCTCAACGTAGTTCCAGATACCAAAAGAAATATTTTAGTACAAGAGTTCAAGAGGAGAAAAAAGTCAGTTATTTGACCCCAATTTTATATTACCGTAATGAAAACTATGTATAATTAATAGACAAAACTGATGAGTCTGCCAAGTATAGGTAGAGGGAATAAAAAATGCCGGATGTTTCAAAACGTTAAAAAAAATTTGGTTTTCATTCAGAGCTTATATCTTAAAAACTACCATCAACACTATAAAATCTAATAAAATATTTAAAGTTGAGCAAATTTGCTAAAATATGAGCCCTGATAGAGCTATTTACGTTCAATCGCCCCCGAGATATATCTTTTTAAAAAGCAACATTTCACTAAAAAATATATAACTATTTTATTCGAACCACTTTTTGTCAAATATCATAAAAACTGCTACTCCTACAAAGATAAACAATATAAAATATTTTATAGTGAATATAAGAAGCTTTTATTTGAGTGCTGTCTGACATCTGTACTTTAAATGGTTTCTAAGATATATTTCTTCATAAAATAAACTTATTGTCCGAACAACTATAAATCAATTTATATTTAGCAAACTATGAAACTACTATTCCTACGAAGGTAAAGGTCAGGAACTACTTAATAGTACATTAAACTAGCTTTAATTTGAGTGCTAATAGACATTTGTAAGTCGAATAGTTTTTTAAATATAGATATTTCAAAATAAATCCACTAACTACTAATCTTTCAGTACATTTTTATGAAATGTTCCTTTCAAAAAGATATATCCCGAGAACTATTGAACGAAAATAGCTCAATTAAATTTACACTACTTTAAATGATATACTGTTAGGTTTTCTAGTGTTGTTGGCAGTTATAAAGACCTAGACTACGGAATAAAAATAAATTTTTTTAATGTTTTGAAACAGCCACCATTTTTCATTCCCACTTCCTATACTTGGTAGACTCGTCAACTTAGACTATTAATTAAACATAGTTTTTATTAAAGTAATCAAAAATTGGGGTGAAATAACTGCCTTTTTTCTCCTCTCGGGCTGTTGTACTATTAGGATTATTGGAAGCCAGTAAAAGACAGGCGCTATCATACAATATATCCTGTATGTAATCCACATAATTTTCTTTTTTCTTTTTAATATTTTTAATAATATTCTTATTCTTACACTGTATATATTAATACCATATAAATAACAATACAATATAATAACCGTAGTAAATAACAATACACCATATAATAATCGACACAGCAAAAATTTCCTTTGGTCTAAAATATCAACTTAAAGAATTCAAATTCATTAAAAGTTGAATTTTTTTTTATAGTTTATTTATTGTTATTTACAACTGTATAAAAATACATACAACAAGTAAATTTAGTGTAGATGATATAGTGACATGATACACACATGTTGAGAATCTACCCATTGATAGAACTCCAATAACATTTCTAGAGGAGAAGATTTCGAGGCCATCTTTTTTTCAGACGCCTAGGAGGATTATTAGGTAATGAAAGAGAAACCAGGTTACAAACAAACGGATTTGGGTGGTTGGGAAGTTTATCATGGAAGGATTGGTATCGGTAACATCCAAATCGGTAACATATAGGACATCGAAGTCCTGATGAATGACTTGATTTGTGACAAAGTTAGGAGCTTTAAGAATTTTGGAATGTAAGGATTGGATTCGGGAAGAATTTAATGATTTAGTGGAATGCCAAAGCTCAACTCCGTATGTCCTGATAGGCCTTATAATAGTGACGTAGATTAGTTTTTTGTAATGGATTGGCAATTTAGACCGTTTGTCTAGTAAATGTTGTAATAGTCGGAATCGATGTATTGTAATAGTCTTTTCAGTCTTATATGAGTAAAAGTTGAATTTGAAAATTAAAATTAAAACAAGTATGATTAATACAAAATGTAGATAGAGCCACGGGAATCTAGCCAACGAATTGAGCTGGGTTCATTCCCGCCTGTCTAAATATACTCCATCTTTGCAAGGTCACTGGTGGTGTCAGTACGCAATTTTGATATATTTTACGAGATACAAATTCATCTTCTAGCAGGTAAACAATACATCAATTACCAGTTTTAGCCACTTTTTCAATGTCAATTTAACTAATTTTTTAAATACTGGTAATTGACAAATGTTTTAAAGGTAAATAAAAGCCCGGTCGTAATTAAGAGATTTCGGGAGCAGGGTGGGTAGGGGAGTATTTTTTTAAAAATTATTTTTGCTCTAGATAGAATGGGACCTGTAATTAATTCTATTTAGATTTTTTTTTTTTTTTTTTTTTTATCATTCTGCCGACTGAACAAATATAAATTTCTAAATAACTGAAAGTTCGTTCGTACTATAATAGAATGTAGTTGGATGTATTCTCAACACAACTGTATCACTCCATTATAAACTAAAATCATATTTACTGAGCGTATGTATATAAATGTACAGTTGTAAATTCAATAAAATAGAAGGCTCATAATAAAAAGCTTGGAGGAAATTTAACATTTTTCGTAGATTTACCCACAGCCTTCAAAATTCTCTTGTCGTAATCACTTTTCATCTGACCGAAATTTCTACATTTTATATGTATTTTTTTAAATATAAATTATACTTTTTTATCGAGACTATAATTTGTTGTTCTATTTCTAATTTAAGCGGTTTACGTTACCCCTCATCCATAAAAAAAATAAAAAAGGAATTCAAAAATCTCAAGATAAAGATTAGTAAACACGAAAGATGTTAAAAAAAAAAATTACATGAATTACTAAAAAGACGTAGTAGAATTTTCCTTTCTAATTCTTATCATTGGATCTGAATTTTTACTTAATTTGGTTCACCTTTAAAAGAGAGAGTGAAAGGCAATTGTAAAAAATTTAGTTATGTTCATTCATTCATCGTTAAGGAATTCTAAAAAATATTCTTTACTATTAAACCGGTTGAAACAAATTAAATAAAAATTCAAAGTCATGTAGTGAGACTGGTAAGAGGATTGGGAATTAGATAATTGGAGTGTTTTGGGCCACTTGATTCAATCCCTGTTTTCCCCATGTCAAATGTAAATTAATATTTTTAATTTAAAAATTATTCTATTATTCAAATAAAACAATTAAAATCGCTCTAACGATTTCCGTTGAAGAATTTGGCACTATAAAGTAAATTGAAGATCGTGGGGCCAAGCAAAAGCTGCTGCTAAAACAAAATTTAAAGTTTGACAACTCAAAAAAAATTTATTTTAAAATGATAAATTATCAAATCATTATAAATAATTTCTATTTCTTAGCTGTTGAGAGTTCATTTATTTGTGGACATATTTGTTTTTCCTCTTTACTTTATTAAAAACCTTTTATAAGGGGTATTCATGATGTTCAATGTGAAAAATTTTAACATGCGAAATGTATAGGATTGTGAGAACCCTAATTTAAAGTCCATGTTATATGTTAAATGCAGAGAGCTCCTAGCGGATTTTCTGAACAGCTTGTTTTTTAACCTTGTTTACGAGATAATAAAATCTACTGCTTCATCACACCATCTTTCCTCCATCATACTTGTTCCTTGTTTCCTCTTTTAGTTTTTTATTCATTCTTTTATTATTATTTTTATTCATTACACAATTAGAGTTTAAAAACGTCATAAACAAAAGTAACACGAACTAGGAATAACAAACAGGAGTTGTGCTAACTGGTCTGTTGCGTGACATCATTCTACATTTAGCAGATCTATTAACATACTCTCAAAGATGTTAAATGTTATATCGTTCTAAGTTCCAAATGGAAATATTTCGCCCTTTAAAATAAAACGTTCCATTTAACACACATTGATATGCTAAACTAAAGATCATGAATAACCTCTTTTAGGTATTTTGGAACACGTTTTTAAAAGTACTGAACTTTTTTTAAATATAAGATGGTCAGGGTTGCGGTCCAAAAAGAACAAATAGTTGTATATATATTTTTTTATTTTGATTTTTATATCTTTGACCTCGTAGGAATATAATAATAATAATATTTATGTTTATTTATCCTGGGAGGAGTTCCTAATAAATAAATAAAAATTGGCCGTCACTGCTTCAGAGTAGAAAGCTAAAGTTAATATTAATAAATCAAAATGTAAGTTCTTTTAATAACAAAAAGAAAACAAATTATTGACAAAAAAAAAAGCAAAAGAAGTAAGTTGAGATTTTCGGTCTTTTAGTGTGTTCAAGTTTGTTTTATGAAATCTCCTTTTTTGTTTTTGCGTCTCCTGTATATTTTTTAACCTTATAGTTTGCGAATTTTTTTAAAATTCTTATCATTGTTTAATTTATATTAATACCATTTCATTTGTATATAATTTTCTTGTCACATATTTTTACAGAATTTTAACGCTACCTTAATTTACCTTTTTGAATCTTTTTAGCCCTGATAAAGCTCTACAAAGTGGGGCAAAACGTCGAAAAATAAATTGTTGTTAACTATTGTGGTTCCTCTTTTGACTGTAACCCAATGACAAATTTTATTTGAATACTTAGAACATCCATTTACAATACTATGAAGAATATAATAGTATTTTTTGATGAATATGTGAAAATAATAATAATGAAATATTCTATCAATTTACTAATTTTAGTCGAAACCAGAACAGTAATTTTAATGTTTTTGGATCTGAATGGATTGGGATTGAAGGAAAGACGTGTTTTGGAAATGGGGAGGGTGCTGGAGTGAGGAATAAAATGGGGATGGAATCCCGTAGGGAGGAGGATCTGATAATTAAACATCTATTATATCAATATGGTGATATACTCTTTATATGTTTACCACTTAAAAAAAAAAAAATGTGACCCCTGTTTTACCCCTCCCTCCCCCCCGTAATTTTCGTTAGAGTCACACAGTAAAAAAGGTTGATGGAAACTCATCATTCCTACACGTGAATACAAACTGAGCGTTATAGTGTGGGTTAGATCCGGTTTCTAACTATTTCCAAAATACAGCTAAACAGTTGAGGTCTCATTTGTCAGACACATTGGCTACCTGAATGCAGATGCTCAGGTAAAACAGAATGCAGCCGGACGCTATGCTATTTCTGATTACCTCGTAGTACCTGTGCCAAGTTGTGGCTCCTTGTGCCAAGGTAAGCTAGCGGAATCCAGTTGGGACTGTGCGAGCAGATCTGCAATTACAGTTAGTTCTCGGGTAGTATTACCGTACCATACGGTACGAGAATCGTGATCAGACAGTGACAGACGGCAATAGTTGAATGAATGAGTTGTGAAGAAGGTATTATGTTACAAACATTTGGATTTGAGAATAATTGAGTTGAAGTTTTTTTTTTATTCCTATTTTAGACTATACAAGTCAATTTTTATTTCTGAATAACAGAATTTAATGTTAAGAGAAATATATTTTTTTTTAATATTTAATATATTGATATTTAAAATTGTATTAAAATATATATACAAGTGAATTTTATGGTAGTTGTACATTAGCATGTGCAGAATCTATACATTAATAGAACTCCAATTACATTTCTAGTGGAGAAGATCTAGAGGCCATCTTCTTTTCAGATGCCTTGGAGGATTATCAGGTAATGAAGTAGAAGCCAGATTAGAAACATGTGGGTTTGCGTGGTTAGAAAGTTTATCATGAAAGGATTGGGATGTGGTTCAGGCTAAATCGGCAATATATGGAACACTGAGGTCCTGACAAATAAAGGAGCATTAAGGATTTTGAATTGTAGCAATTGAATTGGATGGTTAAGTTAAGCCCCAAAGCTCAACTCCGTATTTCCAGATAGGCCTTGTTATAGTCATGTAGGTCAGTCATTTGTAATGGATTGTAAGTTTAGACTGTTTGCACAGTAAGGTGAATTCATTTAAAATTTCAAAAAGGTCTTTTAAGAAGGGAGTTTTCGAAATACCTTCAAAGTAAAAATTTATATTTTTTCGAAAATGTCATATAACACCTTGGCAGGTTGTTATAAGACAATTATATGTTGCTCTTCCATGTTGTTTGGATTGGCTGGTTCAAGTTAGCTTTGTACCTGGACGATCCGTCTTGTCGGTTTTTAGGCACAAATCTAACGGGGTTTGTGCAAGCTCATATGTATAGAGAATAAATAATAAATACAATAACATTGTTTTATATTGCTCCCTGTCATTTCATTATATTTAACATACAGCGAGATATTACATTTCCACTGTCCTCGTGGACTGAAAGACTTGTACCGTAGGTGCTATCCAGTTGGCGTGTACCCTACCTCCCCCTCGATGTGCCCAGCAGTAGCGTTCCCCCCTCGGGAGCATTGTCCTCCATTAGCTGATGACAGCTCAACAATCGATAGCTACTCCATCATCTCAATACGAATAGCTACAGTAACGCCTATCGATTATTTTTCGGAAGAAGAAATCTATTCCAAAGAGACATATCTAGTTAATATGTTTCACGGTTCGGCTGTGTAATTTTGTCATCTTTATCATTATTCAAAATAAAACTTGAGTACAAGTAAACATACAAATTAGGATATTAGGGAGCGAGGTAAGTGCCAATAGGCAACTCTCCAAAACATTACGCACACTTTTCACATCGCATCTAAATTTTATACTTGGTTTCTACACATTGAAAATCATGATTTACTTTTACATTTGTGATTAGAGTTTGAAAATAACGACAGATGAAGGTCGAATAGCCGAATCTGGATTTAGGATGTCTTCATTTTAACATGATGGTAAAGGGACTTTAATGTTATTAATATAAATAAAATATATTTTCGCTTAGGATCGGCGATCTTGATACGATCTATGTATTCCCCATCCCAAATATAAATTGATAATTTTCATATCCATGACCTACATATCCCTTTTGTCCTAGACCTCATACCAACCAAGTTCTCAAAATTCTATATAAACCTTTCCAACTATGCTAATCCTTTGGTTCAAACCTTATCTAGTTCCACCCATCCCTACAGCACACCTCGAAGGTTGAAACGGCAGTGGCCAAGAGACTTATTGTAAAATAAAAATGGACAATTGGAGTTCTGGGAATCGTCAGATTCTCCACTCAAGTTGAGTGTTTCCGGCTTTAGCGCACTTGCTCAGCCTCCACTGGCTCACTACCAGTAATGCGGCGAGAGGGATGCGCTGAGATCTTTTGAGCTCTGGTCTACCCCTCACACGTGGAGGATAGAGTGGGCTCAAGGATCCTCAGGTGGATTGTGTAAATATTGTACATAATAGTGTAAATGTGACAAGAGATTATATTATTTTATCACTATGTTATTTTTTTTTCATACACATAGTTTGATTTAAGAGATTTTTTTTTTATTCATTTATTTATTTGTATTCTTATTTTATTTTATTTTAGTATGAATGTGATCATTCGTCACTATTACCTATTGCCCACAACTGTGTGGCAGATTGTAATATCTATCAATAAGTAAAAAGTATTTTTAAAAAAAAAATCATATAACTAAATTATTAACATATTTATATTAATACTACATGTACCATCATCCTGAGGTTTATTATGTGGAGTGCCACTTTGTGAACTATTACTTAACTAATAAGTAATTAATTTGTAACAAACTAAAAAATATATACTTTTATTACCTAATGAATACTTATTGTAAGAAACTAGTTATTATAAAGCAAATACTACAGATATAATTAACATATCGAAGAAGAAACAGTTATGTAGTTATCTCGGAATGGAAGCCATAGCCATGAGATAAGTAGATAAAGGATAATTCGAGATATTGGATCAGCTGGCTAAAGGTCACTATCGAAGGGTTTAGTGTCATATACAATTAGTGTCAGTGGTAAATATATATAAGAGGACCTAACCTAAGGTTTATTCGCGTATGCCAATGCATTTAAATATGTATGTATATATCTATATAAATAAACAGATTCAGCAGCATCATCCTTTGTAAATAATGACTCAACGTTCAAAACATATTTACTGCCGAACTAAATGCAATAGCAGCAGCACTTCACTTCTGTGGAAGTCAAAGATAAATGGCAATCTTTGTGGAATGGAAGCCCAATGAGTAAATTAAAAATTATTAAAAAGGATGCCAAGCCCTGGGGTACCTCCAGTCGCAAATGCGGTTGAGAGGAGGTCACACGAGGCTCACCCAATCATATCTTATTTTAAAAGAAACGCCTCCGAACTCCCAGTATTGCAACAATAATCAGACAATAAGCCATATTTTCCAACAATGCCCGTATTTCACTCCACACCTCAATAGCTTAGAACTAAACCCAGATATTTCAAAAAACCTCGGAGACTCGGTGAGCTCACCTTTCAACTCTATCGTATATTTGGGCGTAAAGCTGGATCTTCATCTTAAGCTCTCTGCCCATCTACATCAGAAGGCGAGAACAGTAAGACGAAAGTCATATCGTCTCAACCACCTCCTCACTTCTCCGGCTCTCGCATTGAGATTGAAGCTGCAGATATATAAAAGTATTCTGATGCCAGCGCTACTATATGGGGCAACATTGTTTACCCACATATCAAATGGAACCCAGCGCCTTCTTCAAACTTTTCAGGATTCGATGTTGAGGAAAATCGTACCCACAACATCGTGGAGGAGGAAGAGGCCACCGGAGCTGCATCAATTGTTCGAGTTGCCTACTGTGCCGGAGTTCATCAAGCGACGACACATCAAATTTTTCGATTCACTTCAGTACTGTACGAATCCGTTATTCAACACGTTAACACCTGCCCCCCCCCCCTCCGGTGCGTTGGAAACACACTACGTAAGGTCACGTAGTATTAGAATTAAGTTTTTATAAGATTTAAGTTTGTTAAATTCAGAAATAATGTGTGCCCCAACACATTATACACTTTTATAAATACGCATAACAAAAATAATACACTCCAAAAGACTCCTTAGAATGTAGATTTTCTAAATACGCCATTAAAGTTTTGTAGGATTTTTGAAAACTGAATAGGACTTTCAGAAGCCCATCAAAGTGAGCCAAATTTTGGCTCATAATAAAAATTTAAATTAGTATTTGAGTTCTTTCGACAACGCCCGGACCATCTTCATTTTATAAATTTTAAATTTATTTGTGTTCAGTGACACAACATAATTAGCTGAAGTCGGCAGCTTTTGGAGTAGTATGTTAAGAATAATCTTTTTTTTTTTATTTGATAGATTTATTTATTGATAGATATTACAATCTGTCACACAGTTGTGGGCAATAGGTAATATTGATGAATAAGAATAATCTAGTGGCAATAATATGATAATAAATATAAAGAGAATTGAAAATGGAATAACTCGGTGTAAATTAAACGCTAATAAATAGATTTTAAACCCATAAACTATCTAACCTAACCTAACGTACTTAGCGGTTCAGCTGTTAAAGAAAATTTTCTTGCACTATGTCGAAAACTGTGAAGGCTCTCTCTCTATTTTCTACACTTGACCTGATTTAAATTTAGAAACCATCAAGTTCTAGTCTGAATTCTCTCCTTCAGTTTTTTTTTCCTGGCCCATCTTCATCGACTTTTTTTATAAAGGACGTGCCCGACACCCACTTAAGAGAATACCAAAGAACAAAAGAGGAGAAAATTTATCAGACTCGAAGATAAAAAAAAAGAAAAACGATAAAAATAAATAAATGATAAAATTAAATTTAAATATTCATCGTAATTAATACAAATGACTATAATAAGGCATATCAGGACATACGGAGTTGAGCTATAGGGTCCCACTAAACCATCGAATTCCTCGTATCCAATCCTCACAATCAAAAATACTTCGTAAAATCCTTAATGCTCCTTGCTTTGTCACAAATCATGTCATCTTTCAGGACGTCAATGTTCCGTAAGTTGTCGATTTGGCCAGAACCAGATATCCTTCCATAATATACTTCCCTAGCACCCAAACCAACTTGTTCCTAACCTGGCTTCTCCTTTATTACCTAATAATCCTAGGCATCTGAAAATAAGATGGCCTCCAGATCTTCACCTCTAGAAATGTTATTGTAGTTCTATCAATGAGTAGATGGCTCTAGATAGTAGATGGTATCATGTCATTGTTTAACTAACACCAAATTTACTTGTAGTATATATTTTAATACAGTTCTAAACATAAATAAATAGATTATAAATATATGTATACATAGTAAATTGATATAATTTTATTTTTAACTACTCTAAGAAAGAGGATAGTTCAAGCAAATCAGTTAATTGGAAAGATATACCTGACAGGACTGAGATATACAATTCAACGCAAAGAGCACTAACGGCTACTGTTGACAACATTGAAATAGTAAACCTGAATGGACTGTATCATAATAGTTGAGTAGCAGTGCCCAGCCTGCAGTGTCCGCGTTATAAGATCCGCCGGAAATGCGTAGTACGCTAGTTCTCCCGCAGATTGCAGCTTTCATGAAGGTCGTATCCTTTCCTCTTGGATTTCTGTTTTTGAAATAAACGAGGGGCAAAAGATAAACGAGATGTCAACACGACCTTTCTTGATAAAAGACAAAAAAAAAACAGGAGGAAACAAATGGAACAATAAAAATAAATGATTTAAAATTAAAAATAAACAAGATGAGTAGTTGACCGTGGATATATATATATATATATATATATATGATAAGATGACCTACGTTTTGGCCAGAATTTTAGGCCTTCGGCAGGGTTAGGAACAAAAACAAAATAACCACAAATATTAAAAACACAAAAACCACAATGATTAAATGGAAGTCGAAAATTGAAGGAGAGACATAAGGAGATAACAGATAATATAGGCACATAACTAGTATTGAAGAGAAATCATAGTGTAATATTATAATTAAAATTGTATTTAATAATATACAGGGAATGTAGTAATATTAAAATGAGGAATAAAAAAAGAAAATAATATAGTTATAAGAATCAATTTAAATTGAGGTAATATAAAAAAAAAAAATAAAGAAAAAATATGTATTAAGAAAGAATATATAAAGAAAATATGTTATATTATTTCAATATTAAATTATTTCCTATTTTGTAAAAGTACTTATTTTATTGATTTTCGTATCTATATTATTCACTTTTTTTCATTCTTAATTATAATATTACTACGTTCTCTGTATCAATATATACAGTTTAAATATTCTTATAATATTACACTATGCATTTTCTTCAATATTACTTATGTACCTATATTGTCTGTTATCTTCTTATATTTCATGTTTTTCAGTAATTCAAATTATTCATTATGGTTGTTATCTTGTTATTTGTTCTTAGCCCTGATGAAAGCTTGAAATTCTGGCCGAAATGTTAGCACTAGTAATAAATACGATTTTATTTATTTGTGTATTTTACAGAACGCAGATTGCTCACATAAAAATAAATATAAACTTGTTTTAGAACTAATAAGAATAGTAATTAAATATAGTTTTTTTTAATTGTTTAAAATTACATGATGAAGCAAGAAAACGATCTTCATGGATATATAGGCTAAAACGTTGACAGGGGGATAATATAAGGGATGACCTTGAAGATCTTAGTTTTGATGGAGTTTAGAGAAAAGCAGCCTGCTTCCAGTTTCAAATAAACCGTAAACTTCTAGGACCTGCCGCAAGAGGCGAAAAGTATGAAAGGCGTTACAACCAAACCTGGTGCAACCTAGCGGCCAAAAGCCGTAAACAACTCTTCAAGAACATCGTCTCATATTAGAATATACTTTTAATTTTGCTTGTGTAATAATCATATATTCTATCGCCATACTTACAAGTGTATTTTTTGAATAATAAAGACTAAAATACAGCTTCCAGATAGAGTTAAAAGTATAAAGGAACATACTTTTAATGTAGTAGCTCTCGATGGCCATTTCACGTACAGAGACATCAATAACGAAAATATATGTTTGAAAAGGAACACGGATGCCATTGTCATGTCCTTCCAGAAGAACAAGAAATGCAGACTACCCCAGCAGTTCGTTGTGGATGGTGAAGGTCGGGGACTCTCTACTAGCATCCTCTACCTCGGCGTGACTCTTGACAGGCACCTCACCTTCTCCAATCACGCCTGGAAGAGGCTTAAGCTAGCCCGCCAGAAGTCGTATAGACTCTATCACCTGCTTACCTCACAGCAGATCTCACTCCGCCTCAA
Source organism: Halyomorpha halys (assembly GCF_000696795.3). Lineage (NCBI taxonomy): Eukaryota > Metazoa > Arthropoda > Insecta > Hemiptera > Pentatomidae > Halyomorpha > Halyomorpha halys. The sequence continues at coordinate 3,505 of NW_027112453.1, read as the reverse complement.
GCTGCAGATCTACAAGGCCGTCATACGTCCGACTCTTCTCCATGGCGCACCACTCATGCGGCACCTCTTCCGGACCACGTTAACCCAACTGCAGAGCTTCCAGAATTCCCTCCTTCGGCGAATAGTCAGAGGAACCTCACTCCAAAGGGCCAGGAATAGTGTTATCAGCGAGGAGCTCAAACTCCCTTCTGTGCCGGAATTCATAGGCCGTAGGCACACCAAATTCTTTGATGGGCTGAAAGCCTGTGCCAATCCCCTATTCCGAGATATAATCCCTCCCCCAAGACCTGGGAGGTGGCAAAGCACGGTCCCCTTGGTCAACGTCCTCGCCGAGGGAAGGACTTCTGGCTTCCTTGTTAGCCCCTGGCAGTACAGCCACTCTTGTACAACCGCCTTCAGCGGACCCAGCTTTCACATCTTATAATGCCACAAGGCAAACAAAGATATAATTTGTAATGTAATTAGTGTATATATCCCTTAGATTTAAGTTGTATATAATTGTAAATGTTTAAATAAATAAAATAGGAGGTAAGAAAAAAAAAAATGAAAAGGAATACGAAATAGATTTACATTTCTAAGGACACGCTTAACCCTTTGCACTCGCTACCGTTTCGGACTATCGATGTTTAAGAGCAACTCGACGTCATTTTATCACGAAAATTTACATCCTGAAATCATGATATCATATATTACAAAATTAGGATCAAGTATGGCTTATAATGAAATTTTGGTTTATGTAATTCCAAAAAAATAATAATAATAAATTATTTTTTATAATTTTCTACAGCATCGTAAATTCTGAAGCAATTACTGATATTTATATTAGTTTCACAACTCGTCGTGGCAGCTGCCTACATCACGAGACTCACTGGTGTTTGGTCGTTTTGCCATTTTTAAAGAAAGAAAAAAATTGCAACACTGTATTATCACTGCAATGGGAAGTTCATTATGATGTGAGTTCTTGTAAATTACTTTTCTCGGTTTTCGGATTTATTTATTATCTTATCAAGTTCCCCAATATCATTGATTTATAATCGTGTAACTTACATTCCACTAATTCTACATATTGCTTAACGGATTAGAGTGTATAGTCCCTCGTAAATACACTTCCTACGTTCTCGTAAATCCGGTTGATTTATTTATCATGCATCTTGACATTTTTATCATATTTTGATCTGGTTTTTTGTGCCATTTTAATAGAAAAATAATTGAAAACACGCGTTTCTTAAAAAATTGCGGTGGAATAAGTACATTCTACATTACCGCTGATAAACTTTCATGTTCCCTCAGAGTTGACAACTGTTATGCTATACTTAGCAAAGGGTTAAATAAACACTATTTTATAAGAAGAAATATTACCTTATTTTACCATGGTTAAAACGATATAACATATAACATGGCTGAGGCTCTGTTAAATGGAGAATAACGTCACGCAACGGACCAGCTGAGCTCGTCACCATTTTGTTTGTTGTGTTAGGTTACATGCTCGTGGTTTGTGTTCTGATTGAGTTAGTATTATTCTGGATATTTTTAAAATTAATGAAGCAATGGGTGATAATAATAATAACGTAATGATAGTTGTCAATTAGCTCATCTTGATTTTCTTCCTCACAAGGTAAAAGATCAACAAGTCAATTTATTTACTCAATTTAGGCAAGTTGTAACAAATTACTTTTATAAAAACTTAGAAGTGAACAATAACATGAAGTTTTGGAAGGAAAGGTTATAAAACAAGTTGCTCAAAAAATCCTCAAGGAGCTCTTATGTATTTAACGTGACTTTAAATAGGGCAACTCATAATACTATACTTATTACATTTAACACATCACGAATACCCTGTTCATGAGAACACAGTTATATGCCCCATTAACTTTCAAGAGGTTGAGAAGTAGTGTTGTTTATGAATGAAAACGCCTTTTAGATCTATTGTACCCGGCACCCCGGAGAATCGGGGTCAGTCTAGTGTATACTGTGACTCCACACGCCAACAATAATTAAAATAATAGCACTGCCTACTCCATTAGCCTAAAACCTTTTTCCCTCTCCTAATACAGTGGAAACTCAATAACTACATTCCTCTCTGAGAATTACAGAAACCGACAAATACAGAAGTATATTACGGTGGAGGCAGTCAACGAACCCGCAACCACCGGACCGTATCCGTCTAAATAGCTCTTATCCAATGAGAAAATCCTAAGCCGCCTACGGTACGAATCAGTTTGCCATTTCCCTTCTATTCAGTTGTGAAGTTGCCGGCAGAGAAGAAAGAAATATGCGATGGTATGCGAATAAAGAAAAGGTTTATTATCGATATGGAACCAATTCGATTTTTATTATCGACTAATAAAACAAAATCGACAAGAACCAGCTTTCAGCATATATGTTAGTGAGTAACTAAACACTATCATTCTTCCTTAAAATTGATTTTTTCGAAACTAATATTTTTTATTTCTAAATAACGATAAATCATCATTTCACTAATTGATTTTGACAAATATAATAAAAACTATATTGTGGGAAGATAGTCAATTATAGTCCGGGTGGCGGTCAATAAAGGTAAAAAATAGTAGAAAAACTATTTAATGTTAACCAAGGTTTCGCCCAACTTTGCAGGGTTTCGTCAGGGCTGATTCTGATTCTGAAGGTTGAAGACTATGGACAGCGATGTTTTTTATGAAAATAGCATTTATTAATTGTCTCCTTCAAAATGTGAATTTATTTCAGATTCCTTATGTCTCTGTCCTTATGTTGATGTCTCTGGACGAGAAATGCCCATCTACATATTACTAGATCTACATATACATATACTACTATAAGAGACAAGCTTTAACTGGCCCAGGAAGCCCTATTTTAGTCTTCATTATTAAAACAATATATTTGTGAATATAACAATACAATATATGATTATTACGTTATTACCAAATTTAAATTACTTACAATTAATTAATACTAATTAATATGAAACAATTGTTCTTGAATAGTAGGTTACGCGTTTTGACCTCTAGACTGCGGCAGATCCTAGAAGTTTCCGGTTTACTTGAAACAAACAGCAGGCTCCTTTTCTCTTAACCCCTCTTCTATTATCCTCCCGTTAACGTCTTGGTCCCAAACTATCTCCATGGATGTATAGACCAAGACGTTGTTAGTGTTTACAAAAACCATCCTTTTTTTTAACAACAGTTTGTTTTGTTGTTCTGCCCAGGTCATTAATTATAAGTTAAACACACCCTATTTTTAAAAATCATAAATATTTAAAACTTTTAACTTTCAATTTATCCACATTATCACTACCATATAAAGAATCTGTTGTTTATATGGTAGTGATATTGTGGATAAATTGAAAGTTAAAATTTTAAATAGTTATGAATTTTAAAAAATAGGGTGTGTTTATTATTAAAATTAATTAAGGACCTGGGCAGAATAGCCTGAGTAGGGAGGAAAGGCCGATTCTGGGACAGTAAATGAGCCTTTTTGGACTTTGGACCCTCGAACCAGCCTTAACCAC
>NW_027112452.1:0-2524 GCF_000696795.3 Halyomorpha halys | reverse complement strand
CGGATTGAGACCAGGAGGGCTGGACCAGCCTGGAAACTGCAGGAGGCACCCAGAGGGATGCAGTGGAGGCACCACAGTTAATTAAATTAAAATTGGTGATCCTAGGGATTAGTGGCATGCATTACCCCACTGCTCCCGCACCCCGTATGCCAGAGATGGCAAGGGAGGGGGATACAAAAAAAAAAAGGCTATCTCACACTCGTCTCGCTTCTCTTGCCACCAAGAGCGCTGGAGGAGGCAAGATTTTGATGCTGGCTACATGGGCGCTACTGGTCTACATGGCAGTAATAATATACATGGCAGTCTTTCCGATTCAACCTTTCGGTTGCCGCAGGTTAACCGGAACAGCCACCTTCCACGTTTTTCATAAATTTAACAATGTAATACTATAGGTAATTGATAGTCTCTTTTTACAGTTCCAATTATAAAAAAAAATTGATGATCGATCCAAACCTTCCTTATTCTTCTATATAACCTTTCCTAAGGTCAAGATAATTAGTTCACTTATAGTACGCTAAGAGCTCTTCGATGCAGGAGCGGCACAATAACCTACACTAAATTATCAATATAGTTTATATTTATACAACTTGGAATTTTTTTATAAAAGATCTGTATCAATTCTTACATTGTAATACGAGCTTAAGAATTATTTTTATCTTGTTTTTCTAAACATCTATTGAAGAATGGTGCCAAAACTAGAGAATCAAAATAAATCCTGACAAATTCCATCAGATCACCTTTACTCTCCGTCGTAAACCTCTACCCTCCTGTCCTACAGTATCCTTTATAAATACTCCACTAACGCCTGTTGAAGAGATTCGATACTTAGGACTCCATCTTGACAAGAGACTTACTTGGAATCCACACACAAGACTGAAACGACAGGGAACTGCTCGTAGATTCCGATTGCTACAACACTTACTTGACAAACGCTCTAAATTTCCCATCCACTACAAAAAATGAGTATACCCTACGATAATCAGACTAATTCGGACATATGGACGGACATGCTCTACCAAGCCATCAAATTCCTGCCGCATTCAATCCTTACAATCCAAAATCCTACGTAAAATTCTTGATGCTCCTTATTACGTTAAAAATATACTCATTCACAAAGACCTTAACATCCCATTCGTTGCAGATTTGGCCCAAAACAGATATGCGTCTTATCATTCCAAACTCCTTAACCATCCTAACCCATTAACTCTTAATCATTCATCCTTAACAATCCCTGATAATCCTCCGAGGCGTCTGAAAAGAAGATGGCCACGGGAGCTTCTAATTTAAATTAATGTTTGAAGTACCACCAATGGGTGGTTCCTTCCCAAAATTTTCAAGTGTATATGAAACATACAATATATTTACTTATTATATTATTTTATACAGTTAATTACATTAAATAAATAAATTTAAAAAAAAATCTTGTTTTTACATCAATGTTTAACCAATTGGCATCTTTAAATAATAACAAATTTCTTTTTTTCCAGCTATCGATATGATAACAACAATACCTGGAGGAGTCTATTCCAGCCTGGAAGATGCCTCCATGATTGATGACATACTTTTCGCCAATAATGATGTAGCATACAGATGGGTCGCAAAAGAAAACTGGAATTATTTTACAAAATTCAATAGTAAGGACAACATTTTTATATGTTATATTCTTAGCTATAGATGTTTGCATTATTTGCGTTGATGACATTTTCAAATAACGGAATACAAATCAATGTTGCCGTTTCCATGTTAGAGATGCGTTATTGAGTGTAGTGAAATGTTGTATATATTGGATATATATAACATATATGAACGAAAATACATTTTTTTTTCGAATAACTATAATCTAAATACAATACATTCCAAATAATTTTATTTGTAGGAAGGTAGTCCAGGTGGTAGTCAATATAGGTACCCAAATAACTTTATTGACCCCCACCTGGACTACTTTCCTACAATATCCTTCATATGGATTACTATCTTGTTCGAATTTTATTTTATTATTAATTGGTTTCCCTCCTCCTTTTCACAAAAAATTATAAGAAATATTCATTATTAATTCTTACTATTATTTTGTTTCCAATCCTTTCTATCCTATTATCACCTCTCTCCGATGATCCCCAACAAACGTTCAATCATTTGGGATAGGATTATTTTGGAACCTTGGGAGATTTCTTTTTGGGGTATAGCCCGAGATTATTTTGAGGCCTTTGGTGGATTTACCCCACAAGATTACATAGTTACATATGTAAATAAGTTAAAAAAAAAAAAATCTTCCCAATTCCTTAAATAAAACTCTGATAGTAGAAAGATAGTCCGGGTGGCGGTCAATAAAGGTACTAACATAGTAAAAGAAAACTCTTTATTGTTAACCAACGTATCGCACCACTGGGTCACGCCCCAGTTAAAAATTAAAAACCAGATAAACAACATTTTAATAAAACTTTTAATATATAAATATTTTAATAGTTTTTGATACGATTCCGCCTAAGTGATTAATCCAGGAACTGTCTGTGTAAAATCAAGCTGA
>NW_027112451.1:4946-5266 GCF_000696795.3 Halyomorpha halys | reverse complement strand
TACATCTTATTCCTTCTTCTCTTTTTTGACATTTGACTTTCGCCGATACTTAACTTATATATATACACACACACACACACAATCGGTCAGCTTTTCTACTCGATCAGCTGATATAGACCTGTCAGCTGACAGTCCGTAACCTATATGTGTACATATAGCATACGAGGACCTATATGTATACGAGGACTGTTCGTAAACTGGTGGGGGAGAGTTAAGATAGGATGACACCTGATAATGACCTTAATTCCTATCCACATAAGTAAACATGGCCTGAAACTATAAATGTAGGATTAATACTAGGAATAAAGCAGTATATACTG
>NW_027112451.1:2152-4896 GCF_000696795.3 Halyomorpha halys | reverse complement strand
CACCTGATAATGACCTTAATTCCTATCCACATAAGTAAACATGGCCTGAAACTATAAATGTAGGATTAATACTAGGAATAAAGCAGTATATACTGAGACTTTGAGTGTGTTATTTCTATCCCAGTTTTCCTTTTTTTTTTGTTCCTATTTTTACTAGACCCATCGTAACTGGTGCCGAAACCCGGAGTTTTTTTTTTTTGCCACTTATTTTTTTTTTTTGGTTTTTGCCCTCTCTCAAAGTATGAACCCGATAGTAAGAGCCGCAACGTTTGAAGTAGACAGCCAAGGAGACGTAATTCCGGCGGCTGCCGCAGAACTCCCAGAGACTCAGCCGGAACCTGTACCCCAGCCAATGGTGGAAACCCCACCAGAACAAGAGGGATTTCAAACTCCACCACCTCTCCCGGCAGTCAGGATACCGGAAGCACACGCGAACGTCCTTCAGTGGATTAAGATACGAATAGCAACAACGCAAGATCTTAGAAAGCTGATTTCGGATCTGGAAAGATTCACCGGGGAACCTGGTAAGCTGAGTCATTTTATAAAAAGGGGTGATCGGATAATGGAAAGGATCCAGGTAAAGAAAGAAGAAAGACTGTGAGATGGGGGAGATGTGGAAGAACTGAAGGCAGCTGTAGTATGACATATTCCAGATGTTAAGGGAGAGGAGGAAACGAGGGCAATCGAAGTCGCTATGAGGGAACTGTTATCCCGGTACTACCGGATAACAGACAAATTTCGAGATGATGGAAATAGATAAGGTCCAGGCCCGAATGCATTTCCTATCGGGCATTTTAAAGGTGCTGCTAGCGAAATAAATTGGGAGAAAAGAAGGTCTACCACAAGATAGATCATTTGTGGAAATTGCACAAGACCTAATAGACGCAGGCGCAAAAGAGAAGGAGTCACGTATGGAAGTCCCCTCGGTAACGAGGGGCACATTGCTAGACGATGCCCATACATGTACCGAAGGCGGGAGACGGACCAGGGGGAGCCCATGGAAGTCAACGCTCAGAGGATGCGGCACAGAGCTACCGGAACTAGGCAAGAGGGTTCGTCGGGTGAGTCGACGGAGGCCTCGGTAGCTTCGGTGAACGCAACAGCGGACATGGCGCTTGGAGAAGGAGATCGGGAGAAAGGAGAACTGAAGCAGAGATCTGAGGAGGGTGTCGGCAGAGGGGCAACCGCATGATGGTAAACTACAGCGTCGAGAACAAGCGAGGCGGTCTGCCTATCATCCGAGTAAGCTGAGTGAGGTGCCTCATAGATACGGGAAGTTCGCACACCATCTTGTATCGGGAGGCATTGGAGAATCTGGATGAGGGAGAGAGGACACTCCAGGTAAAGGTATGTTATTGTCAATTAGTCACCCTGGGTGGACCCTGTAGTGTAGAGGGAGAAGTGGAGATTGGTCTGAATAGATGGGGTATGACAATGGAAGTTGTCAGAATTTCTGAAAAACTAGAACGGCCGGGTTGATGAAGATTGAATATGGGAAGTACGTCACAAGTTCGGTTACCACAGTCTGGACAACACCGTGAGCGCGGGAAGACCAAATTTGTCGAGCACAATGGGTGGAGAATAGTTGGCGGTTCACATCGTAAACAGTATGTCACGGGAATATCAGGCAATTGTACGACTTACTGGAGAGGGTGGGAACGAGGATAAGAACCAGCGGGAAAAATGGCTTATTAGGATAGGAAAAAACATTTTCTTGCATTAAGTTTCAGGGGAACGATAAAGCGCGGGTAGGGGCTGTGAATCGGGTAAGGGATTGGCGGCAAGATATTATGTCCGAATATACCGATATTTTTTTTAAAGAGGGAGAAATGCCGGGAGCAACGGGGAAAACCGTACATGATATCCCATTAAAAAAGACATACGTGAAGGAACGTCGGTACCCTCAGGCGTTGCGGCAGCATATTCGGAACGAACTAGACAGTCTCAAGAAATAGGGCATAATAGTCAGTAGTACTTTGCCATACAATAGTCCCTTGTGGGCCGTTAGAAAGAAGGGAGTACCAGGCGATCGTACTGAAAAGTATAGAGTCGTCATCGATAGGAAATGAAATGAAAACACCGTAGATGAGCGATATCCGATCCCTAGGTTTGAGGACATCTTAGATATGTTAGGCGGTGCCACAATTTTTAGTACGCTCGATCTGAAGGCGGGGTATCATCAGATACGAACGCACCCTAGGGACCAAGAGAAAACGGCGTTCACATTTGAGCGCGGACACTTTCAATTCACTAGGATGCCGTTAGGGTTAAAGAACGCCCCGATAACGTTTCAGCGTCTTATGGATGAATTCTTGAGAGGAGTGGACGAGTCAATGTATCAGGTTTACATGGATGACCTCCTAGTTTTCAGCAAGACGGAACAAGAACATGCAGAACTCTTGCGGATCGTTTTCGATAGAGTATGGTTATTTGGGCTCAAGTTGTCTTCCGAAAAATCTATGTTGGGGCAGGAATAGATAAATTTCTATGAGCACTCTATTTCACGGGAGGGGCTTAACCCGGACGCGCATGTAGTAGAGGCGCTCAAAAAGATGTTAGTGCTAAGGGATGTGAAGGGTATACGTAGACTATTGGGAGCCCTTAATTATTATCGGCGCTCTGTACCCGAAATAGCGGATCGTTTGGTGTCCCTTAATAATTTGTTGAAAAAGGGTTCCAGAATAGTCATTACCCCGACTATCGAGAATAACGTGCGTCGATGCATGGAAGAATTGCAAAAGGAA
>NW_027112451.1:1092-1712 GCF_000696795.3 Halyomorpha halys | reverse complement strand
TAACATTGGATTGATTTTAATTTATATTTATGTAATATTAGCATAGCGTATACGTTGTCACGGAAATATGTCGCCTGTGATTAAGCTCTGCAAGTGGATACCTTTACATGGAAAGGTTTTAAATGGTTTACAGTATTGGATCTATTTAGCAGGGTGGTGATAGCTTGTAAAGTAAAGGATAGATCGGCGGACGCGGTATTAGGTGCACTCCGTACCTGGTTTCAGTTTTATGGTGTTTCGGTCCGAATTTCGTCAGACGGAGGCCTCGAATTTGATAATTCTCTTTTAAAAGAGGAGAGGGAGCAGTAGGAGGTTAATTGGCATTTTAATACGCCCGGGCACCCTAAGAGCAGGGTTGGAATCGTGAGGCTCCACAGCACCCTGAGTGACCATTTGCGGGAATATAACATTTTTTCCCGACTTCCAGAAACCCTTCACAATTACTACAGACGCAAGCGAGTACGCCTTGGGAAATGTGTTATCTCAGGATAGCGAAGAAGGGGAGCGTCCGGTAGCGTATGATATACGGTTAACAGAGGCGGAGACACGTTACAGTGCCCTTGAAAGAGAGTTGTTGGGTATAGTTTGGGCTGTGGACCACTTCCGACCCTATGTTTTTG
>NW_027112451.1:0-504 GCF_000696795.3 Halyomorpha halys | reverse complement strand
AGACCAGAACGGGAAGAGGGCGCTCCGACATCAGGAGACGACAGTTCAGAGGGAGGAAGGCCCGCGGAGATGGAGGAGGTGGAAGAGATTATCAACGTCAAAATCCGTCAAATTGTCTGGAAAACTAGAACGGCCGGGTTGATGAATATGGGAAGTACGGCAAAAGTTCGGTTACCACAGTCTGGTCAACACCGGGAGCGCGGGAGACCAAATTTGTCGAGCACTCAAAGACGCGTCCAAACCGGGGAGGACATACCACCTTTACGTGGGGAATTCAGTAATATGGGAGGAGATTAAACGGCTGTGGCGGACGGAGCAGTTAGGGATGGACCGCAATTTCATCCGGTGAAAATGCTTGTAGAAACGGTTTGGGACGTTGAAAGGCAAAAGGAAGTGACCCTCGCGTACCATCAGGGAAAACCGAATCATCCAGGGATAAACGAGATATTGACGTGACAACGTCTTATAAATCATTTTGCGGGATGCAATGTTAGAAAAAGTGTC
>NW_027112450.1:3068-8339 GCF_000696795.3 Halyomorpha halys | reverse complement strand
ATACGTAAATTACAGGAATATTAATTGAATGTAACCTATACTGTTTTATAATATTATATAGTGAGGTGTAGATGGTTGACCGTAGATTAATGCTTGAAGAAGTTTGTCGGAGGGTGCGGTAAGCAAAGAATATCATAAATAAACAAAACCATATTTATTTATTTTATGCCGACTTTTCGACCTGAGTTTCAGGTCTTCATCAGGGATTGTGGCGTGTAGAGGGGAAGATGGAAACTGAGTTTTGTTTATTTATGTTGTTCTTTGCTGGCCGCACCCCCCGACAAACTTCTTCAAATATTATATAATATATTATAAATAATTAATATAATAGTAGATGTTAATGTATAGGTAGTATATTTTTTTAATTTAAAAAACTTTATTTATTGATAGATATTACAATCTGCCACTCCGTTGTGGGCACAATAGGTAATACTGATGAAGGATCACATTCATACTAAAATAAAATAAAATAAGAATGAAAAATAAATAAATAAATGAGATAAAAGAAAAAAGTACATAAAAATAAATAAAATCTCTCTTAAAATACATACAAACCGATGAAGAAAATGAACATAATTAAATCAAATCAAATGTGCATAAAAAAATAATAATAATAAAAATAAATTAATCTCTAGTCCCATTTACACTTTTATACACAATCGACTTGAGGATCCCTGAGCCCACTCTATCTCCCCACGTGTGAGGGGTAGAGCAGAGTTCATAAGTCCCAGTGCATCCCTCTCGCCGCATCACTGGTAATGAGCCAGTGGAGGCTGAGCAAGTGCGCTAAAGCCGCAAACACTCAACTTGAGTGGAGAATCTGACCGTTGCCAGAACTCCAATTGTTCATTTTTATTTCACAATAAGTTTCTTGACCACTGCCAGGTAGTATTCAATTTTTTGAAAAGTTAATGTTTTACAGATACATCATCATCATATTTAACAAAAGTATGTTAAATAATAAAAGTAACAGTAGTTAAAAGTAGATTGATTCCTCCTAAATGTTTCTTTAGTTCATTCAAATATACCAATCAAAATCATTGTTAATGATTCGTCATTATTCATTATCTTAATACACTTAAAATCATAAAATCTTGTTTGTAAGAATTTACAATAAAGAGTAGACTATTGTCTAGTTTGATGAATAGGAACATAAATTTCAAAACAGTGGAGAAAGATAAGGCAATTTTCGATTTTTTAGATGATTCGACCTGATAGTTTAAGTAAAATATCATTTGGTGTTTCTCCAACGGTTCCTATTTCCCGAATACAACATAGACAAGGAAATTTAAAGTTTAATGACTTGTCTAATATACTTATCGCTGAAATTTTATAATTAAGAGCACCGAATAGCATTAATACCACTGCAGAACTTAAAAGTTTTAGAATACATACAACATGTACTAAAATTCTTACATTAAGCGTTATGATGTAATAAAAATCCTTTTAAATATTTGATGAATAATAATTAGGTGGAAAATCACTTATTCATTAATAATTATCTAATTATTAATTTTTATCTTCTTTTACCAGCAGTACTCTGATATCGTACCTACTTAAGTTAGGTGTAGGTTCAAATAAACATAGTAGCATCTAGAGTGTTATGCTTCAGTTTTTTTTATCTACATACTATAGGACGGTATAATGCTGGGCAGAGTAGAAATGACTAAGATATTGGTTGTCTTTGTGCTATTGTTTTCGAGCAAAACAGAAACATTTTTTTATATTTAAAAGTAGCAGATTTTATATTTTGGTTTTGCTGTCAATCAATTTTTCCATTAAAATCAAAATCTATTTAGAAAAACGCGCCATCACGTATCTGAAATCAAAAATCCCCTCTATCACTAATCAGTGATTATAAGCATTAATTTATAAATCAAAATAGAGAAGAAATCAACTTTAAAAGAGCGATATTTGTATAGGGAAGATTCAGCAAAATGAGTGGGCCATCAATGAACAAGCCTGGAAATTTTGTTTTCAAAAATTAATATAATTTGAATACCAGATTAAATTCTAAAAACGAATTGGAAATGACAGAAAATTTGTGAAAGAATCCTGAGAAATATTTGGTGTTATAGAGGAAAATATTGTGATAAGTTTTATCAGTTTTGGACAGTTTGCCAACTCTTGTAGAATTAAGGAACTCGACTAGAACTGATGGACAATTTTAGTATCTGGTCAACTTTACTAACTTCAACATTAAATGATTTATTCAACTATTTTTTGGTAGAGTTTAATTAACACGCCTAATATTTCAATTTCTTATAAATATTAAGATAATAATTTTATATCATATTGTGTTGTTCACATTTATACAAAAAAAAATAATAGGTTATACTTTAATAAAATGTTATCTTTTTTTTTTTTTTATTGAAACAAAAATTAAATATCTTGTTTTTAATACATACTACCCAGCTTAAATGTCCAAGATTCTAATGATCCGAGGTACACTAGTGCATATGGTACATTATGGTCTTGTACCATTGGTCTCTTAGCAATAAACTATAAAACTTTATTTTTCAATAAATGTTTAATATTCTAATTCATGAAAATACATTATGTGTAGGAGTAGTAGTGCAACCAGAAGAGACTGTTCCTATTGTTATATTATTTAAAAATATAAGAGTGATTTGTTTGTACAACCATCCCTCCAACCTTTTGCACCTAAATATTTTTCAAAATAGTCTATTAAATTTGAAATCGACGCTGGTGGCTAAAATTTTAAACTCGTTACTAAGCTGGAAGACAATTTGGATGGCATATCGGAGTAATAACAAAATTATAAATTTTATATATTCGCTTAGTAAAAAGTATTTATCACTGAGAATTAGAACATAAATTGTTACGTATAGGGAAACATTTTTAGGACAACTATCACCAGATTTTTCCAGCTACTCAGTAACCGGTTCCAAGTATTCTAAATCACCTGTTTCTCGTTGCATTTTTCCTTACATAAATCGTTTCATAACTTCTTATTCTAAAATCATTTATCAGTTATCACATTCAACTTGAAAAACACTTTGAATCTATCTGAAAAGAGATACCAATTCACAAATTTATGAAAAGTTAAATATTTATTTTTATTTATAGTTTTTATTTGTTTTGACAAAATTCATTCCAAAAATTTTCATTTTTATATAAGACTGCAATATGAATTTGAGGCAAAGTTGACGAAATGATTTTAAATAAATATGAACAACACTAAAATAAAAAGTTCTTACAAAAATAAAAATGTATGACAAAAAAAAAATTAAAATCGTGTTTTTAAATTTTTACTCTTAAACTAGGAATTCAGGTTAAAAAAATAAATAAATAAAATTTAGATTTTATTATCAATGAAGAAATGGAAGTGAACTTGTAGTTCAGAATACTCGACGTAAATATCACCAATTTTATTTATTTATTTTTCCATTTTTCTGCTGTGAGCAGATATAATTGAAAATTAGTTATTATTAAACAAATGGTAATCAATTACGAACATCTAATGATCCTAATTCTGTTATTTGATAGTTAAGTCCTTAAGGTAACTCAAGTCAGTTTTAAGAGTGGTAACTAAATCAACCCGCCCGTTATACACGAGAGAAGTCCTTGCAGCACTCGGTCGAACTAAGGTTTAAGTTTGAAATTTAATAAGGAGAGTGTAAGATATACTTTATCTTTTGGTAAGGTCTAACTGAAACTAAGTACAATAGTTCAGGGTTGATCTATTGTTACTGGTTCTAGTTTAACTATTGCAATAAAAGAGTATAAGGCCTTCGAAACTATCTTTTAAGAAATTACGTCTCTGAAAAATGATGAATGTAATATTAAAATAAATTAATGGAAACATTAAAGTACGTTACAGTGATTTATTATTATTTTAAAAAGACATTCTAATGGCTGACGTCATGCTTTGCCATTATTGCTACATTGCTGCTTGTATAAAATGTAGATATATCTTTCTGTAATTTATTTTATTATTTGTTCATCACTAAGCTATTTTGTTTAAAAATAAAAATATTCGGAAATTAATTTCCATTTATTACTATTGCAAAAAACAAAATAAAAATTAAATTAAAACATAATGATGAACGCCTTCAATTTAGCGTAGTTTATTAAGAAGAAATATTAAAAAAAAATAATTAAAATAAATAAAATGCGGTGATAAATTTTAAATTAAAATAGGACATGGGGGAATATTTTTTAATAAATGGTATAAGTTGTAATGAAGATTGTAGATTTAAAAGGTAGCTATTTGTAGATTTTTTAAGATTATATGAAGGGAATGTAAGTACAATGGACACCCTTAAAGGTAATTAACCACTTATTTGGTGCTATCAACCCCCAGACCCATACACTGTGAAACTAAAAAAATCTGTCTAAATTGATTTGGTTTTATCCAATTTGGCCCTATAAATACATTGCTTTAGATCAACAGTTCCCAAGACTACGGACCAATAAGCCAGAAATTGAACTATGCAACACAACTTGTAACTGAACTACTATATGCCCCCATCCTTCCCCCGAAGCATGCATTGAGAAAATAAGTAGATTTGTCTTAATTGACTTCATTTTAACCCGCGGAAAACCATTGCATCAGACGTCAATAATGTTTTTCTGTGGTAAACACAAAGCATAAGGATATTCTGAAATAGTCGCTAAAACGTTCCAGAATTTTGAAAAATTTGGAGCTAATATGAACATTGAAGTACTTTTTTTGGAAAGTCATCTGGATGCATTCTATGATAACTCAAGTGATTTAAATGAAGAATTAAAATACGTTACAGTGATTTATTATTATTTTAAAAAGACATTCTAATGGCTGACAACATGCTTTGCCAGTGTTGAAGTTTATTTAAACGGTCGGCAGCCTTTATAGGAAGAACAATCCTTCCTAGATGCCAAGATATTAGAGGAGAGATATCAAGACCCGTGGAACAGACGTATGAGCTATTGCTGGACTTAAAAAAAAAAATTTCCGACCAATCAAATTATGGTGTAACTAAAAATGAGAGGAGAAGAAGGGAAAAAAATGGAAGATAAGAAAACAACAATAAAAATTTTTCTTGAAAACAAAAAATTACTCCTGTATCTAATGTTCCGGCATCAGTTAAACGTTTGAGAACACAAAGACTAAAAAAGGAAAAAGGGGAGAGAGAAATGACCAACTCTGCTGTTACTCAAAGACTGAACTTTATTGAGTCTAGTTCGGCCCTATATACACATTTAAATCATTCGATCAAATGATATTTGGAGTTACACCTGACTGTAACTTATATATATATATATATA
>NW_027112450.1:0-328 GCF_000696795.3 Halyomorpha halys | reverse complement strand
TTTTAATGTGCCAACGTTTCGGCTAGAGTTTCTAGCCTTCTTCAGGGCTAAAAACAGAACAAGATAACAACCACAGTAAGTATAGACAAATAAAAGAAAAGAAAAAAAGAAAGTATAAACAGAATAATTTTACCATAAAATGAATAATTTTACAAAATAGAATTAATAAAATGAAGTGATGAGAGAAGCGGGAAATAAAATGTATAAATAGGTAATTGAAAAAGTGGGTAAAATAAAATAATTAAGGAAATGAAATAAAAATGAAGTTATATAATGCAAAGAAGTATGAACATATTAGTTATTATTAATTTAAAAATTGAAATATGAA
>NW_027112449.1:7905-8225 GCF_000696795.3 Halyomorpha halys | reverse complement strand
GGGCAGAAAATTATTTTCTGATACACTGTAGCCGTGAATCAACCCTGTGGGTTCTGGGGCTCTCCTGGGTTCTACCAAGCCTCATAAATTGGGTATAAGTTTGGTGGTCGACCGTGTTGCTGACCAAATCACCTCCTTGCACAACCGTTGGTCTAGTAACAGTACTTCCTTACAAAGTACAAAACACCCAGCCCTTAATGGGTTGTAGCAGTACAGATTTTAATTTTTTAATTTTAATTATTTAAATATTAGTTAATATGGAATTGAGCTCTGGGGCTCCACCAAACCATCAAATTCCTCCCGCATCCAATCGTTACAAT
>NW_027112449.1:4673-6125 GCF_000696795.3 Halyomorpha halys | reverse complement strand
AGAAACGACAAGACATAAAGATGTCGGCCAGAACTCAAATTAAAGCTAGTTAAATGTACTATAAAGTATTTCATTACGTTTATCTTCGTAGTAGTCCTAGTTTTTATGATATTTTCCTTTTTTTTTTTTTTTTTCTGACCTCCTAGAAATTTTAAAACAACAAATTAAATATATACAAAGGAAATAAATGTATATACACAGGTAAAAATATATCTTGGATTGCCAGTGTGGCTTTATGATATTCTCCATAAAAAAAAAAATGTTAATTCCTAATTGTTTAGACAGATTTTTCGAGAGTATAAAAACTACTACTGTTATAATTATAGTATAATTACTTAAATAAATAGATTTATAGTTGTTCGTACAAATTTTCATTTGCTAAATTTATATTCATATGTGATTATCATAAAAACTGCTACTCCTACGAAAATAAGTGTCATAAAGTAATTTATAGTAGGTTAAATTTTCTTTATTTAGAGTGTTGGCAGACATATGTGCGTCTTATGAATCTAGAGATATATTTTTTCAAAAATCAAACATTTTATCCGAACAACTAGAAACTAACATGTTGTGAATTTATTTAGTCAAATATCATAAAAACTACAGCTCCTCCGAAGATACATTACACTACTTTATAGTACATTATACTAGCTTTAATTTGAGTGCTAATAGACATCTCTACGTCGAATAGTTTTTGAAATATAGATTTCTCAAGATAAATTCACTAACTACTGATTTTACAGTGCATTCCTCTTCCATTCCTGGCAATTCTCCGAGGTGCCTGAAAAGAAGATGGTCTCGTGACCTTATATTCTAAAATGTTTTTAGAGTTCTACTACTGGGTAGTTTCTCTACATGCTGTATCATATCACTATCATTATGTCATTATGATCAAATTTGCTTGTTGTATTTTTTATACAGTTGTAAATATCAATAAATAAAAATAAAAAATAACAATATAGTATTTATGTTTAAAGAAACAAATCAATGGTAACAAATTTTGGTATAGCATTTATCCCTTAGATGCAAAGCAACTGAGCTTGTCGTACATAATTGCTCAGAACTTTCCACTTATAGTCTTTAAACAAAATGAATTATTGCTCTGAAGATCAAAAATGTTTTATTATAACTTCATTGTACTCAGGATAAGTTCCCAAGAAGTGGTAGCGATAAAAAGGTGTCTTCCTTTTCGGAGTTACCGACCGGCAATTATCTGTACTGTCGTGTGTTCACGGTTTCACACTTAAATTAAGTAACTATATGACTGCAATAAGGCCAATCTGGACATACGGAGTTGAGCTTTGGGGCTCCACTTAACCTTCGAATTCCTCTCGTATCCAATCATTGCAATCAAAAATCCTTCGTAAAATCCTCAATGCTCCTTACTTTGTCACAAATAAAATCATACATAAAGACCTTAATATTCCATATGTAATCGATCTAACCCGAACT
>NW_027112449.1:0-488 GCF_000696795.3 Halyomorpha halys | reverse complement strand
GTGACGTAATAAGGAGCATCAAGGATTTTACGTAGGATTTTGGATTGTAACGACTGGATGCGGGAAGAATTTGATGGTTTGGTGGAGCCCCAGAGATCAATTCCATATTTCCAAATTGGTCTGATTATTGTAGCTGTATAAACCGTATAAAGAATGGGACCTAAGATACTACCTTGAGGAACTGTCAGTTTTTATTTTATTTTTCTTCTCTTTATTTTAAATTATTTATGAACAATTTTAATATAAGTTATAATTAAGTGTGACCATACTGTTTTTGACCAGTATATGTTATTGTAAAATTAAAATTACCTTTGTAATTGTTCTAAAGGTACCTCTAAAGACTAGTCGTTTTTTTTTTTTTTACAATGAATCTATTACCTACTTCGAACAATACTTAAACATTATTGGAAGTTATGAGCATAAAAAAAATAACTTCCTATACATCAATATTCGTTCTGAAATTGAATAGCTCAACTTTGTAACTGTTA
>NW_027112448.1:596083-604124 GCF_000696795.3 Halyomorpha halys | reverse complement strand
TGATAGACCACGTGACAGACCACGTGGGTGGTTAAGGGTGGGTCGGGCCGAATATTTGAATTCAAATCTCCCGCCATGTGTGACGTCATCAAAATGCTGGCTTCTGATTGTCTGCCCAAATCGGTGCACCAGCTCCCCCATATTCCCTCTACTTATATATATACAGCTTCTTAAAACATGGGTTTCAAAAACTCGTACTTTATCAAGACCATTCATTATAAGTCGCACTAGGTATAAGTTTAAACTATATAAGTCTATAATAAAAAAAAAATTATGTTATAATTTTAGCTGATTCATATATCTGACTTTTTCAGATCCAATTTTTTTCATGGGAACTGTTTTTTTTTTACTGTTTTCTTTCATCACGTACAGATTTTTAAGGAAAGGAGTATGATATTCAATACCTGATTTAAAGCACAAAAATCACATTGAACCTTACAAAGCCAATTTGAATTCGAGATATAAAATTATTTAAATATATCCGAACGACCATTTATTTAAATATCGTCGGTTAACAAGTAAAAACACATTAAGTTAAGATTTTCTAATTTTTAGTTATTTGTTTTTTTCAGTCTGAAGTGTTAAAAAGATTAAAAAACTTATGAATATCACAAAAATCTGCTTATAAAAACAAAAATTACCATTCTAATAACATATTTTTTTTAATTAAAAAATATTAATATCAAATATCAGTATAAAATATAAAATATAATATGTAATATAATACAAAATTAATATCACTGTGCAATATTTGTGAAGGAGGATAATAGTTAAAAATGTTCAATGATTACTAAACTATGAAGGTTTTGAGGATATAACGTTCTTAATGAATCATGAGGACTCATAGTCTCTAGTGCAACATAGTCTAGGAGTTCAAAGTGCAATATTAAAATCGATTACAATTAGAATAATGTCTGAGTGAGATACAATCTTCTAATTGATACCATTAGATCTCGTCAATCCATTACTATGCGGACGCGAAAGTATTGTGGGAAGTCGGATCCCAACTTGAACAAAGCATAGAACAGGACTTGCCTTGAATACAAATCCGTACAATTTATTTCATTTATGCGTTCCAATTGCTCAACTACTGAAGTACCCCCTTCACAAATGAGTACCTTTCAAAAAATAATGGCGGGCCGATGTGACCTCGTAGCACTGCTAATGCACCCACTGATCTTGACATCAATGGCGGACTGAATCGCTGAATCAGGGACTGATGTAGTCGTAATTGAATTAACGAATGTAGATGTGAATGACTTCCGATCTGATTGTCCTTTGACTCGAGTCCGCTTCATAAATATCTTGGATCGTACTCCTGATAGCATCGACTGATCGGGAACTGACTCATGTTCCATTATGTTCGGATCTGATTGCATGTCCATTGTCTCGGTCTGAGTGCACTTCGTCCAAGATCCCGGCGGGTAGTATTCTTTTCGGGTATAGTGAGCAATATCTTATATAAAGACCTTGACCAAAACCAGAACAATGTATTCATCTCAAAATGAACGACGAATTGTGATGATCCAATCCAATAAACGTGCCAGTTCTGAAGTGTTGCTTTTGAAATATGGAGTCATGACAAAATAAGTATTTCATTTTAGGCATATTTACATAATATAAGAGTAATCCAAGATCTTATAATTCTCTCTAAGATTAGGCAGTCTAAGGTAGTCTCTCTTTCTATTCAAAAATTACAGTGTTTCAAGATGCTCGGACTTAATTATAGGGTACAAAAAGGCTCACGGCAACTTGGAAGGATGGAGTCACCCTACATGTTACCATCATGCTCTAAGCAGAGTAAGAAGGTAGTTTTCATTCCGTTGGGAAACCAAGAAATAAAAGTTCACCCGCCCTGGCGGTACTGCAGTTGTTTCGAGGTTACCAACTCGACGCCTTAGTTTAGAACTTAGAAAATCAGAACATCATATCATATTTTGGCAAATAATCTGAAAACCTTTAAAACGTTTTGAAAAAAAAAGCTTCAACGAATAATATAAATTTTATTAAAACAACACTTCGTTTAGCCCTGCCGGTTACACTCGAATCCCCCTATCTTTACATAAATAGTCTCCACCTATCCATTCCACCTAGGCACTTTCGCTGCGCATGCATTTGCACGTGTATATTTGCATATGCATACGTATTCTACCCCAATCACAATAACCTAATTCAAACGCAAAATCCGTAAGAACGCCTCAGTACTTTGCTCTCAGCCTGTAGCCATTACCCAGTTGACCCGGACAAACTCAACTCTTTACCAACCCTCTTTTCTCTCCAATTTCATTTGACATTTCACCTTACTTCATCGTAGAAGCTCCTTTTGAAGCAGACAATTTTTATTACATCATTGTTTCTCCTGATGACCTAATTCCTGCCATCCTTAAGTCGAGAAGTAACTTATTCATCATTTCTTTCTTTATATACTATAAATTTTGAAAATAATGCAATAAACTTGAACGATTAAATAATCGATTAGTAGCAATAATAATAATAATAATAATATTGATTTTATCTCCATATTATTTTTGGCAACTAAATAGGTATAAAATTAATTTTTTAATTTTATTTACTCCCGTTAGTGCTAACTATAGTAAATAAAAATGCTGCATTATATATTTATCCATAATAATTAACAAAGTTGAAGAATTTGGTATGATTTAACACGCTACTTTCACGAACTACTATTCCAATTTGAAAACTTATTTTAGCGTTAAATAAATTGTTTATTGAGGAAGGATTTAGGCTTCATAACACGATATGATACATGGGAATAGAGCAGTAACCATAAAATTAAATGTATATGGAAAGTTTTTAACAACTAAGGAAAATTAACACTAGGCAACAAGAGGTATTACCGATTACATTACAATCAATATAATATAGTAAAATACATATAGGTATATTTATTTTAATTTTTTCTATATTGTGTGGTACTACTGTAGTATTCTGTAAAATATACTGAGACATTAGTAATAGAACTAAAAAACACATTCAATCTATATTTACAGATGTATTATATATCTTGGTGAATCGAATCAGTCAATAATACAACTAAGTTGAGGCGATGTATCGCAACTTTATTCTTTGCATATCCAAGCCATTAGAAACATAGTGAGGTTTCTGGAACCGGTGTGATTTCCCTTTATAAACCCTTTGTAATACTGCTATTTGCCGCCAGTTCATTTTCTAATATTTTGTTTTCAGTCATTAAGTGTTTTATTTGTTAAAAAGCTTTAAATGTACAATAAACGATTTATAAAAAAATGAAACATAATAAAAAACATAAAGTAATGTTAAATCTTTAAAACATCAATTTTTAATATATGTAATATTTAAGTATATTTTTATTAGGTAAATGTTCCCATGATGAAGCAAATATGTTAGTACAAATTTAAACCGGTCAAACCACATAAGCTAGTTATTTTCCAAGATGTAATATCAGAGTGATAGCAATTTGCTTTTTTAATATTGTACTATTTTTTATAGTTATTAAATATTATAATAGTTGCAGTATTCTTAAATTAACATATCAATAAAAAAATAATTATTACAACGAAAATTATTGTGATTGTTTGACTTTTTTTAGTGGGATTCATTTATATGAAATAAGTAAATAATAATAATGCGAAGAGGATAGAGGGTCATAGGATTCAATACATTGTAAGGAAGCACTGATTTTAGAACAACAGTTATATATCAAATATAACTATGTTGTAATTAATATAATATAGTTTGATTATAATATAGTTCGATTATAACATATTAATAAAACTACATATAATTAAATATAACAATAATCTAAATACTAATAAAAAATATTAAGGAAAAAACCTTTTGAATCACATTAAGCCTACATTTTAAATATAAAATTATATAATAATAACTGCTTAGTTTTTCACATATACATTTAAAAATCTGGGCTTAATGAGCTTCAATTTTTTTCTTTGCCCTTTTTGAATGATATTCAATAATAAAAATAAATTAGAAAACACATTCATTATGTTCGCAAAAAATCCCACATAATATTAATATAAATACATCTGAATTCTGTGTCACTCTCTAATTCGATTTGAATATGACATCATCTTCCTCATTTATATATAAAAAAAAGGATTATCACCTTTCATTTTTCTCAGGATTAATAAATATTAATGTATAATATTACTATTCAATATACAGATTTGTAATACAAATTTACCCAGTAATACCCATCTATTCACATAAACAACTCACAAGGGAAATTGACCAGTTTCTAAATCTGAGACTATAAAGATTTATTTTTAACAGAGACCCGGTCATAAACCGGAATAAGTGGACCAGATCCCAAATCGCCCCGATCATTTGGGAATAGAAAGCTTCCTCTGGATAGATATACCAATAATGCGACCTAAGAATAGTTTCAAAATTTTTTATATTTATTTTGATTCGATTTGGTCAAGTCTTATAATAAAAACTACACGAGCGAATAAACATATCTAATATCAAGTAGTGACTTGAATAAAGATGAATTAATAAATTATAGCTTTAATAATTATAGGCAAGGTTATTTCACTATAATTTAAATTTACAATCCGACGTTTCACAATCAAACGGTCATGAAAAACACCAAAACAATTTAGAAAGAATATAATTTCATGATATCATATTCCGAAAAAAATAATTATAATTAATAAGTTGTTACGTGAGTTAATTATCCTTGTACCTAATATATGTTTTGTGTCCATTTAAGTATGATGTATTTATGTCTAACATTTCCTTATATATTTTTATATCACAAAAAAAATTAACAGTTTTTTAAAGGAATCTGACAAGTGTTTTTTTGTGAAAAGTAAGTAGTTGACAAATCTATTATGGGATATTGAAAATGTATTTAAATTATAATAAATATACAATAAAAAAAGATAAAAGAGAAATATCTGTTGTGAATAAATCATAATGAATCATATTTTTTTCAGAATCATTATAGTGTTCTATGATAAAGACAATAATAGCCAAACAGATCACATATTGTTTTTAATTTAAAATTATAGTGAAAAAATATTGCCTATAATTATTAAAAATTATACATTCACATAAAAAAAATCATATCAAATATATGTATATATTTATATACCACAAAAAATCATAAAATGCGGTTTTATTTTAGGACGTGGTACCTCAAGAACAAATTGGTGTTATCTTTAGACCAGGAAATTTATTTCCTGTTAGCCAAATTTGTATATTTACATAAATCATATAGTAGTTAAACAAAAAAACAGAGAAATACAAAAAAAAAAAAACTTTAAATATTTGTATATGATATAACCTAAAAATAATATTATGTATAAATTATAAATTTGATGACATTAGTCACTAATGTCATCAAATTTATAATTTATACATAATATTATTTTTAGGTTATATCATATACAAATATTTAAAGTTTTTTTTTTTTTGTATTTCTCTGTTTTTTTGTTTAACTACTATATGATTTATGTAAATATACAAATTTGGCTAACAGGAAATAAATTTCCTGGTCTAAAGATAACACCAATTTGTTCTTGAGGTACCACGTCCTAAAATAAAACCGCATTTTATGATTTTTTGTGGTATATAAATATATACATATATTTGATATGATTTTTTTTATGTGAATGTATAATTTTTAATAATTATAGGCAATATTTTTTCACTATAATTTTAAATTAAAAACAATATGTGATCTGTTTGGCTATTATTGTCTTTATCATAGAACACTATAATGATTCTGAAAAAAATATGATTCATTATGATTTATTCACAACAGATATTTCTCTTTTATCTTTTTTTATTGTATATTTATTATAATTTAAATACATTTTCAATATCCCATAATAGATTTGTCAACTACTTACTTTTCACAAAAAAACACTTGTCAGATTCCTTTAAAAAACTGTTAATTTTTTTTGTGATATAAAAATATATAAGGAAATGTTAGACATAAATACATCATACTTAAATGGACACAAAACATATATTAGGTACAAGGATAATTAACTCACGTAACAACTTATTAATTATAATTATTTTTTTCGGAATATGATATCATGAAATTATATTCTTTCTAAATTGTTTTGGTGTTTTTCATGACCGTTCATCTAGCCCATTATAGATCTCAGGTAGAGTTATCAACTAATTAAACAAAAATATATAAAAATTTCTAATAAATTATAACGGAAATTAAAAAACAAATTTTTATTAATGAATAGAAAAAACAGGACTTATTTTTTTAGAAAATTAACTCTACTCTAAATTATTTTTAATTACGTATATGAGCACTTTGGACAGTTTTGAATATATGGAGCTCTAAATGGAAAAATAATTTTTTGTAACAATTGAAAACAGTCAACATTTTTTATTCTCCCCAGCTATAGTTGGCAGGAACATACATTTTTATTAGCAGCTGTAAACAATTTTCAATGAAGTAATAAAAAATTGGGGTGAAATAACTTATTTTTTCCGGTTCTTGGATTACTGCTTCTGGATAATGATTCACAGCGCCATCATAAATCCGAGTCGTGCGATCGATAAATTAAAACATATCAATTATGAACAGAAATTTACGATTGCTACAATAAAAATTGTACTGTTAATCACCGATGTCGGTAAAAAAATACTGAAAAAGTCATTCATGATTTTCCTAATAAAAGTTCCTCTTGTAAATATTAATTTTTTTCGTAGAATAATTTTTTTATAAGATGAAGTCAATTTATGATATTTTCTTCTTTTTCATTTGTGTAATTAAGAAATTTTTTAATTTTACCCTCTTATTTTTTATATTAATAAAATATTCCTTCTGACGTGTCGGACTGTACATCTATTTTCAGATGTTGATTTTTTTGTTTTCATAATTGCTTAATCTTGCGTTTTTTCAAATCAATATCTTTAAATAGATATTTAGAGGTCACTTTCTACTTGATTTCTAATCGTGGGTTAACTCGACCGTGTGTTTCGGAACCCACGACCATAAAGTGGATACTTTTTATTACTGTTGCAATAATATTAAGCACAATATTTGGTCTAGAAACAGTATATTATATAAATATTAATATTATTTTATTGTAGTTCCTTCTCAAATAATTAATAATTTTAACAAATGTGTCGTTAATAATCCAAAGCTGCAGAGAAAAAAAATTGAAGGTGCCCTATCTCTAATATGGAGTTCCCGTGGCTTCGACTAAGACAGCCCCGTCGAGTTATATTATTTCCTTGATAAATAATTAATTATTATTAATCCCACCACTAATTAATGTATTAATCCTTACTCCAAACTTCCATAGAGCGTGCATTTCCGTATAAAATTAAAGATAACAGGAATCGACTGCTATGCGTTGGAATTCCAACGTAAATTAATTGGCTGGAGAGGGACTGCGGTGGGTAGAAGCACGATCCGATTATTATGGCCTCACTCATGTTCTCTCCCCCCCCCCCCGTGATATAATAACTCCCCCATCTCTAATAGTTTCATCTCACACACTATCGCCTTCAAAGTTTAATAACCTAGATAAAGGCTTCCTAATATATATGTATATGCTCAGCGCTAACGTCAGTCTGCTCCGAGCTCTGCAAGAATCGTGAAACGCATTTTGAGTTTGAGACTATGTTATTATTATCAAATCGAATACCGTTGCAATAATATTAATGGGTGAACCCATTATGAAGCGTGAACTTTGAAAATGTCTGTAGCACTAGGGGTTATTTTTTATTTTGTTCAAGAGGAGAAACAAATCAAAACTGTTTTTAATTTTGAAAAATCGATATTTGTTCTTTATTCCTTAAGGACTATTTAAATCTATTTTAATGAATATGAAAATTCAGATTGATTTTACTTTGCAATATCATTCCACTAATTTTGACTTATAGTCAATAAGGAACCTATGTAATCATCAATACCTCCTCAAAATTTGAAGCTCTACATTTAAAGATACGTGGAACCCATAAATCGAATTAAAAAAAAAAATCAGTTCATCTGCCGTCTATGGCTTTTTTCAGATACTATATATATATATATATATATATA
>NW_027112448.1:594738-595563 GCF_000696795.3 Halyomorpha halys | reverse complement strand
TATATATATATAGTGTAACACGTTACTTCACAAATATTCATTTCAAAAAATTGAATTAAAAAAAAAATCAGTTCATCTGCCGTCTATGGCTTTTTCAGATACTAAATATATATATAGTTTAACACGTTACTTCACAAATATTCATTTCAAAATATAGTCCTAAGAATCGCAGTTAATGCTCCTTGGTTCATAATAAATAGCCAATTGCATCGCGAATTACAGATGGAGTTAATAAAGGATTACATCAAAAAACGTTCATGAAGTCCCACTCCCAGTTGTCGACAGTTAAAGGAGCAGTGACCTAAAAACTGGGAAACCCAACCTCAACCCGAAGACTGAAGCCCAGACTGCTGCAGGACATTCTATAATAAATATAAAATTAATTCATAGTCACGCTATCTTTATTTTACTTTTTATGATTACTCATTTTATTTATTCATAATTATTATTTTTTTTTCTATTTTCTTCTCTCGTCCCTTTTCAAATTAACTTGTTTCTTTTTACTATTAGAAGGCAATTGTTTGTTTTATTTAAGTTTAAGTGTACCAATATCATTATTTTTTGTTATTAATTTTACTTTTCTCTTTTATTAGGAAGCATTATTCTTATCTTTTTTTTTCTTCTTTTAATAATAACATTGTTTATAGTTAGGAGTGTCTTTTGTACGAGACTATACCCCCCATAATCAACTGTTAAAAAAAAAAATAATGTAACAGTTATATCAACAATTTAAGGTCCACCAGGCCAATCTGGTATAGAATAAAATAAAATATAAAATATATAAAAACAAATATCCTCAGAAATCCTTATACCATAGGCACATTC
>NW_027112448.1:591827-594688 GCF_000696795.3 Halyomorpha halys | reverse complement strand
TAAGGTCCACCAGGCCAATCTGGTATAGAATAAAATAAAATATAAAATATATAAAAACAAATATCCTCAGAAATCCTTATACCATAGGCACATTCATTTCATAGGCCTATATCTTGGTAATTTATGAAGATAGTAAATATTTTGAAATCATTATTATATACATATAAATTTTTTTTAAAGATCTTTGGCCGCCCGAACCAGCCTTCTCCAAGCCTGCCTAATCATGGACTACTGTTTTCCAGTTAGCTGCATGTACCTCTTTAGTATTTTGTTGATTCTTACTATCCATCTAGATTTTGGCCTCCCACGTGGTCTCTCTATACTGGCATTCATTGTTTTGTACAGACCTCCTGATGGATTGCTTGACCAGTCTCTACAAGCAGTTAACTGTTAGTTCTTTTACTCCATGCGTTAAGGCTCTGATAATAATAACACAACAACAAAAGAGTTCAATATTATCTCTTGAACGGATGGACCAATTTCCTTGCTTCAGTTTGCATGGTTTCGGCGTTGCAAAGTAAAAAAGTACTATATATCAGAGTAATATTTTAAAATTCATTATATTTTATTGATTTGTTAACAAAATAAATTTTTGCCAAAGTATAATTTAAAAAATATAGCTACATTAATGACTTACCAGTTCCTCTGCTTTCTTCAATGTCCATAATTATGTTGGATTGTCCATTTTCTACCTCACAAGGTCCTGAAAGAAAACAAGAAATTAGTATTGAAACTTTGTGAAATAAAATTAACACTAAAAAAAGATTTTTTCTGGTCCTTTTTAAATTCTGTTAGCTAAATCAGATTCATGTAGGGCGGCCGTCAGATGATACCGCGACGGAATTAAATAATACTACAGGTCTCTTCCCAGGTGATGGTTGATGTTTTATTTATTATTCATTAAATACATGGATGAAGGTATCATGAAAACTTATTACTAAGTTATATTCACTGATATCGTAATGAAAAGAGTTCATTCTTTTCCATAAAATATAACACACTTTTTCTTTACAAAATTCATTTGATAATGGCCAGAATGTTTATGTATATATAGATTTGTAGATTGAGACTGCTTATTTTATTAAATATAATAAAATAGATCTCATCAACATAAACGTTTTTATTAATTTTCGCAAAATAAAAAACTGTGTAGATACTGTTAACGCAAATACATTTACGATGTATTTATTACACCAAAAAAACTACTACCAGATATAATAATTGTTTAAGCAAGGTTGAATTTCATAGAATTGGTTATATAATAATGAATAAATAAGGGTCTGAACTTCAATCAAACGAGTCTGCAGTACCGCTCATTAAAGGTTCGAATCGGAGAAGTGTCACCCGGAGAGGTTCCACTCACCTGTGGTGCACCCCATGGGCTGTAGTATCTCCAGTAATTTTATTACTTTGCACGACTGTAACAGTTGGAATCAGCTATGACAGAGCTATAATACTGGTTAACGCTGACAACACAACCATCTACAGTACTTCAATGAGTGCAGGGATACCTCTACAGCAGGTTTGTACAGAAACACGAAGAAACTGGAAGGATTGAATATTATATTTAATCCCAATATATAACTGTTTTATTGTTGCCGACAGTTTTATTAGAACAAGCGCCCTCTCCCTAAAGTCTATTAAGACTAGCAGGGTGCGAGAACAGACCGACAGGCAGAGTAGTGTACTTGGGCGTTACTCTTGATAGACACCTGATTCTAGCGCGTCCCTGCCATACAAAAATAAAGCTGATTAGAACCAAGGATTACAGTTTTAATCACCTATTAATATCTCCTATACTTTCTCTTCACCTCAAATTACTAATATACAAAAGTATACTCAGACCAACTCTCCTCTACGAAGAATGCTGACTGACATACACAACAGCGAAGAAACTATAACAATTTCAGATTAGTATTGTCTTTATTATTTATATTACCATTAATCATATTAATTTCTATCTTATATTAGTTCTGTATTAATTTAGATTATCAAACTCAAGGCCGTTTTTCTCATCTATATCCGTCATATTTTAATCCTCAGACCCCTTTTGCAATCTATTAAATGCAGTAAAAGAGATTAGTTTCATAAGAAATTAAAAAGTAATAAAATACAATGAATTTTTAGCCATCAAATAAATATATGGCGGATTCCTTCAAAAGATCGCTTTAGAAAGGTTCCACTGTAACTACGTTCTTTAAGTTTTTCCCTGCATCTTCTGACAATTAGAGCTGGATTGATAAATACATTCTATAATCAGGAGAAGGTGTAGATGTAACAGTAACCATTTAGAGGCCCACCCCCGAAGTCTTCCGGGAACTAAATAGCCCATTGAATACGAGGTTGAATAGGGGATGACTATCGCGGGCGTCAATGGAAGATAATTGGAAAGGATCCGCCAGCCTCATCGCCCACCCTTAATTCGACAATAAGTAGCAGCCCGTCAGAGCACCACAAAGATATTCCGGGCCTACGGCTGACTGGTAATGGCCTGGCTGTCGGTTCGGCGCCAAGGGGTTAAATTGGTCAACTTTCGACATTTCGCAATAGGAAAATCAGTTGAATAATTGACAGTCGGTCATGCAACTAGTAAAAGTGTTTTATCTGTCAGCTGAGGACGCGGTAAAGTCGTGAGTGAAAATATACTCCTTATCAATTCGAGCCCAATCAATTTATTTTAATCTACGATGAGGTGTATATAGTTGACCGTAGATTACTGATTGGAAAGATGGTCGGGGGGTGCGGTAATAAAATTTATAAAAAAAAATATTTATTTATGCCGACGTTTCGACCTGATTTTCAGGTCTTCATCAGGGCTATAAAAACAAAAAGACAACAACCATCATTTAGAGAGAAAAAAA
>NW_027112448.1:550415-591747 GCF_000696795.3 Halyomorpha halys | reverse complement strand
TTTGGAAATATACACAATAATGGAATGAAAATATAAATTAGTTGATTACTAACTATGGACAATATTTTAATCTACACAGTTGTGTGTATCTGAATTTTATCGTTAATATTTTTTGTAAACTTTTATTTAAATAATACACTCTGTCAAACTCAAAGGCAATAAGTATTAATTCATATCATATATAGATGTTAAATACAAATAGAAAAGTGAATAATAATAATAAAAATAAAATATAATAGATAATAATACTATTGTAAGAAGGTAGTCCGAGAGGCGGTCAATGAAGGTATCAAAATAGTAAAATAAAACTATTTATCGTTAACCAGAACCATGTTGAATGAAAACTATTTATTTTCTATTATGAAATGATCGTTCTAATTAAAAATAATTATATTTATTATGAAAACTATCTATTGTCAGCAATGTTTAACAATCAATTTTCTTTTTACTATTTTGATAGCTTTATTGACCGCCACCCAAACTATCTTTCTACAATTTACTTCATACAGGCAACTATCTCCTTCCGATAATAATAAATTAATATATAAACATCATATCATATATTAGTATGAGTATATATTAGGGAATAAATGAGAACCATTTATTATTATGATTGTTTATCAAGAAAATAGTTAAAGCGCGCCTGCCATTAACTTTGGCTGCATTCATCTATCAAGTTACTTGTAGGCTAGAAGTAGTGTAAAAGGCTCTTTTTTTTCATTTTTTTGTGCATTAGGGTCGATGAATATTTGACTGTATAAATTAGTGTGCTATAATAACAGGGAATGTCAGTTTTATCTACGATAGATTTTGAGGGCTTTTAATCGCGTTTTAAAACTTATTTTCTATGCATAGTGTAAAGTAGGTATTTTTTAGACACAAGGTATCAGATGTTAGCGGAGTACGAAATCGGTAATTTAAAAAAAAAACTTATGAAAAAAAGATTGATATATAAAACTTATTTAACAGTCCTTAATTTAAGAGCTTCAGCGAATTCGTCAGAACCATTTTTGAGAAAATGATAAAAAAAAGTCACAGCCATATGCCTACCTACCTTTTAATATCAACATTGTACCTCGTTTCGTTTTTGTACTAGATTGTTCACGCAAGAACAAACACAGACTATTTTGCGA
The DNA here is from genome assembly GCF_000696795.3 of Halyomorpha halys. Lineage (NCBI taxonomy): Eukaryota > Metazoa > Arthropoda > Insecta > Hemiptera > Pentatomidae > Halyomorpha > Halyomorpha halys. The sequence continues at coordinate 590,614 of NW_027112448.1, read as the reverse complement.
TACCAGGTTATCTAGACCCAACAAACTTTAAAACTTTTTTTTATATTCGTTGAAAATTCAGATTTGAACATTTTCGCAATCGCAATACTTTTTCTTAAAATATATAGCATATACAGGTAAGTGGAAGTAAAACCAACGTATAAGTTTTGACATAAATACATTTTAATAGTCTGTATTAGTTTGTTATACATGTAATGTGAAGTAATAAGTTTCATTGAAGTTTATCTCTTAGGTGAATATTACGTCATATCTTAATCTAAGATATAAATTTTCTAATTTCACAAAATATTATTGAACTTCTTTTCACCATATTTTAATCAATGTTTATATTTTATGGTTCATTTCTTATCTTTAATGATGTATATAAATTTTTATTCTGGCATCCAGAGTATTGACCAATCTCGAGCTGAATTACCGACAAGGTCTAATATGTGTATAGTGTTTCTTATGATTATACTTCAAAGAGTATAAATTTTCCGAAAATATTTTTAAATTGCATGAATATTATAATAACAACATATTTTAATTAAATAATAATATTATAACAAGTTTGTATAAAGGTAAGTATATATTTGAAATAAACAAAATACTAAACCCTTTTAAGAAGAGCCGGCGAATGTGTTTCAAGTATAATATATAATCTTGTTAAATTTAAACAGATCCCATATAAAGTTTAAACAAACAACACACATTATAAAGACAAGTCAATTTTCGAGATATATTATTATGGCCTAATTTATAATCATCATTTATAGAACATGAATTGGTTAATTTACAATTTACCTCTTACTAAATTGCTTTCATATTCGCCTCACATGACTTATTGGTCAAAAAAAATATCAAAAAATTAGGGTTGCCCATGGTTTATCTCAATTGGTATAGAATGATTCTGAAAAGGCTAGGTGAAATAAATATCAGAGTCGTAGAAAGTCATAGAAAATTGATTAGCAGAATGGAAAACTTGCCAAGTAGATTTCACAGAGAAACTGTGTGGTCAAGAATTGGAATTGGAACCAATGAGAAGGTTAAGGCCACTGTAAAACGTGGTAACTGAGAAACTCGGGAATATAATCAAGTCTTTGAGTAAACAGAACTTCTCTATGATGAAAGTATTCCCACAGTGAGAAGGAAAATTGACCGCAGAAGTAGGAAAACTCTATGAATTTCCAATATAAAAAATATGAGAGGTTTTGGAGATTAGAAAGGATTCAGATGATTTAATCTAATAATTAGACGAGTAAGAAGCATTGACTTGAAATAACTATTTGATTATTTTTAATTCGAAAGAGTTTCAATTAAATCAATTACTATGAAATTTTTAAAGTACAGTTTTTTTTTCGAACATTATCAAATTTAATTTTTCCAATGAATTTTTATTTCAAAAGAAAACGATTACTTTTTAACAATTCTTTTTTTTTAGTATCGTTAATCAACTGTGAATTAAAACTAAATTATTTTTAAAAATATTTTAAAAAGTAAAAAAACTCAGTAGTTGTAAAGAAAAGGAGAGAATTGTAGTTTTTTTTTTTACTCATTTTTTGGATTTTACGTATCTTCAGAACTAAACCTCTAATTTTGAGGGATTATTGTTTTTTTTCTTCGTCGATTACATACCATAATTATTGAGAAAACCTGTAAACATAATTATTATTATGTTCAATTAAGTTTTAAATTTTATAAAAAAAAAAAAAAAATCATTTCGAAAAAATAATAAAATAAATAGGCTTGTGAAGCGAGAATGTTATTTTTTTAAACAGGATATTATTTGAAGAACATGAAATAATAATCAATTCAATATATAAAAATAAAAAATAAATCAATGGCATTTAGCTGAAACGTGCTATCAATAAAAAGTCAGTCGTGGATCTGGAGCTTAATGATTTCGTCCGTTATGGAAGTTTTTTTCACTATAATACCATTATAGTGTATTAAGTAACTACTACTATAATACTATTAGATAAGGATAATAAATTGTGTTAGAATATACATTATTCCACACCATTAAGATGAATAGAGCATGTCCTGAACGACATTAACCTCAGATCTAAAAACCCGATCATGAACTGAATAGGACACGCTTTTCTGTCCTGGTGAACATTCGGCGCACGAATCCAGCCTTCCCTTGGCCAATGCATTCCTCTCAAACGACATAACAATTAGACTACACAAGGTAGATATTCACACCTCATGGTAAAAGCCTCATAAATTCCTTATTAACTGAGCATAGCCATTTGATAAGGATAACTCAAACTGCACGAATGGTCCTTCCACCGCCTCCCAAGGACCTCCGATCCTGCAATTATTATATTCACATCAAACATCGTGAGAACCTGAGTCGTGTCCCCGACTTCGCTGACGTGGAAAGACTTTCATTTGGAAGCAAGAGGATATCTTTGACCTGCTGTTGGTGTTCCACCTGTAGTTTATAAGAAGCATAATTTAACCTCCGAACGTATGCAATACGCATTTTTTCCTTTGTAGAAAATAACACATTGTAGTTTTTATTTCGATCTATCAGTTAGTGATTTTTTATTAGTAATACATGATTGAGCAGTCGTACAAGAGGTACAAGTGATTATTTTGCGAATAAGAGTTTCAATACAATCTACCTGTATATTAAAGAGAAATGTCTTAGTATAATAACGGAGTTGACACTGAATTACATCAAGTAATGAGTAAAAAGAAATAGTGAAACTAAAACTTAGAAACTAACTAAACTAAAACATTCATAGAACTAATTTAAAATGTACATGGAAGTAATTAAAAACTCAAACATAAAAGATTCATGAAAGTAATTTACATCAAATACGTCAAAGTGGTTGTACAATTAATTAGTTCTGACACCGATTGGATCTGAGAAGCGCTCTACATCAGAAGACCTAGACAATGGATGTTCAGTTGGTTAGAATATGAATTGAAAGGATGAGTTTTACGGAAATTAGCCGTAAATCCTCGCAGGATGGTAACTTCACTCCGTCGGGAACCAGCCTACGGTCACGAAAGGGATAGCAAGTTCTTCAGGGGCTAGCAGTAGGTCCTTGTAGAAAGGGGACTTCAATTCCTAAGGAACTAGCCTACAGTTGTGAAGAGGATGGAAAGTCCTACAGGAACTAGCTCCAAGTCTTTACTAAAGGATGCAGAAGATTTTAGGAAGGAAGAAAAATTCAGAGTATAACTAAAATTTCTCGAGAAGTCATAAACAAACTCTTACTACATCAGTCAGTTACCAATCTTCTCTCTACGCCATAACCTCTGATGAAGACCTGAAACTCAGGTCGAAACGTCGGCATAAAATAAATAAATATGGTTTTGTTTATTTATGTTGTTCTTTGGTGAACGCACCCCCCCCCCGACAAACTTCTTCAAATATAACTACAATTCAATATAGATTCCCATAGATATCAATAGAATGTATATTCTATACCCACTGCCTCCTATATATCAATATAAATTTTTAAAATATCTTTATAGCAGAAAATATGAATCCATAATAATTAAAAATCAACTATTTGTTTAAATTTTTATAATGAATCACCATATCAATATATCAATTATATAATAAATCAGCAGCGTTTGCCTTCCTCTGATTTCTATTAATAGGAGAATAATAAGCACAATAATTTCGAGCAAAAAGAACGTTAAAGACCTTTGGATGTCGCTCATTATGAACAGAAATAATAAAATGCGTGAGTTCTTAAAAGTGTGGGCAATTTTTAACAATATCAGTAAGGATACCAAGCCACTGTTTGCTCTGCGAGTTTCAAGAGATTTCAAAAATTTAAATATAATCAAATTCGAACCAAACATCTTCAATATTAACAAAATTGTGAACCTTTTAATTAATTAACTAATGAAGCGCAAAGCTGGTTCGGGTACAGATAGATAGAAAAGAATCTCTAATCGTAACATAATCACTTGTACCATTGGCTACTAACCCATTCCATTATATTTTTAAAGAAGCTGTAAATTATTAAATAATGGATTATTTTTAATTTAATGATTCATTTATTAGTTCATTGAATAACAAATAATAACATATCTGGCTCAGATGCAAGGTGAAATACCGAAATTGTATATTGTATCTTCGCTAATATTAGTTTAATTAGGATCTTTGTTGAAAATTTAATTACCTAGAATGAGGCTAGTCAGCTAAAATGTTCGAAAAAAATCTATAGTTCTAGAGTTATTCCAAAAACTAATGGAAAACTGAACGGGGCTGAACGTGTCGTATCTAGTCTAATAAATGTTCAATTTCAAAGATTTTCTTTTAGGAAATTAAATTTTCTTTCAAACAACTGTTGTTTTTAAAAAAAAAAAATGTAAGATTTATAGATGCTACGCTGGAACGTAAAACCTCTATTTTTTTATTTTACTATCGATTAATAATTTTCATTGATGAAAATAATAAACCAATATACAAAAAATGGATACATCAAATTCTATCCAACAATGTTTGGAACATGCTTCATTCGCATCCATGCCGTGAAATTTTTAAATAAATGACCAATAAAAAAAATATATTCCCTAAAAGAAATAAAATAAAATAATGTAACATTTTAAAAGAAATATGATAGTGAAATGAAACCAAATTAAGATTAATGAGTATCAGTGCTGCATGCAAATTATCATACTGTAAATACAAAAAAAGATAAATAAATAGAAACAAGAAAAACAATTGATACAAAGTAGAATAAACATCTTAAACAATTGGAGTTTGTATGGCCAATATTTGCAATGAACTATAGGAATTCACAGATAAGTATATAATTATACTTGTGAAAGAAAATCTAAAACTGATTAAGAGTGAGTGCAATAGTCTTAGGTGCTTAAGATTTGAGAGGAGAATAAAAAGGATTATAGCGATGAAAGGACATTTTAAATTCAAATATCGACTTCATTAAGATTAATGATAAATGAATATTAATGAATTCTTTTTATTACTTCTACGCCCAGTTCTAATTAAATAAACGTTATTTATTACTATTCACACACACAAAAAAAAATGGAATGTAATGGGGATAGTAATGAAACAAATAAAGAAAGAAAGAAACCATCCGGCTATTCCACGTTGTTGAATAATGTTCGACTCTTTCAACTGTTCCAATACCAAGTAAGTGCAATTCATCATCCACTCTCAGACTTGAGCAACAATTTTTTCCATTGCATGACTTGTTTTTTATATAGGGACCCCATTATCTCTTCTCATTGCAGTCGGATCATTTACATTCAAAACCCCTTTTTGTCACAAATAATCCTTCGTCATTGCCATATTAATGTTAAGGAGCAAAACTTTCTCACTCTTTGTCTGAATTCTTCAACAGAGTACAAAGAAGGAAAAGATCTTCCCATTATCCGGGTCTGCTGACCTCCCACAACGCTGCCATCCAGAACGGTGGTGCTAAGAACTAACGGAGCCCTGCTACTGTTAATGAACCAGCTCATAGGCCGTGAAATAGTTCGGGTTGATGAACGTTCTTACATACATTTAAGCGTAGAGAGAGCGAGAGGAAGATGAGTTGAGAGAGAAAATAAGGTGGAGGGGGAAGGTGAGAAATAGACACATAATTAAACAATGGAATTTGTCCAACACTCCGAGATAAAAAAATATAGATTACCCCAGAAAGTGCATAGCCTGGATACTGTATGCTCAACGAAATTTGTAGAGCACACTTATAAAATATTTACACCAGTTGTTCTCAACCTAAAGATGTCCTAAGACCACGGAGCCAGGAATTAAACTAAATGTGGACCATCCCACATCCACAGAGAGAAAAAGGGTTCACCTAGAATAATTAGGTAGACCAAAAGAGAATTTTGAGAAACTATTATAGTGAAAAGTTTCGAACTAACACCTTAATATCGAGAATGCTAAATGATAAAGCAGTTCTAACAATAAGTCCTCACAAACCTGTGCTACCGTACGCTAACACGTCCCATCCCAAGGATCTCTCAGCCCACCTCAGGTAAGTGGACCACAGATTGGGAACCATAGGTTGATACAATAGGAAGCTTAGACACAATATTATTAGACAGATATAACATCGGCATAAGTCTATCTGACCTTCCCGAATGTATAACAAGGAGGTTTCAGTTCAGTATTATTTTCCTGTTTTTCTTCCTATTATCGTGTCTTCTCTAATATATACTCACTCCAGTATCATCAGTGCCCTTTGCATTGTAACCACTAGTCACTTCAGTCTTTCGTATTGTAATCACTCGTCGATTCAGGAATTAGTAACAGTAGAACAAGTAACTTTATATATCTTGAATAAATTGATAAAATTATTTCTCTATTTAGGACCACACGGTTTACATTCCGATATTATAAAACTGTGAGACAGAAAAAGAAGCACTTGATAATTAAAGTGAAACCAGAATTGGATTCACAGAACATAGGAATAATACATTTGCAAATTGCATTTATATCGACAAAAAAAAATGTGAAGAAGAATTCTAGTAAAGTTTTCTGAAAAAGAAATTTAGTTGAAAAGATAAGGACCAGTACATTCAACACAATTATGTTTTTATCTCTTTATTCTCTCGATATACCACAAAAAACGAAAGTCAGAAGGTTTCTGGAAGCAATCAATATAACCAAAAACATTAAAGACACACTAAACTATAAAACTGACACTAAATATTTAAATACGCACTATGCCGACTTTATAAATAGATTAACCATATAAACATAAAAAATCAGAGGAAATAAGTGAGAATAAAATTCATAAAAAATCATTAAGTTTAATTTAAATTACACAACGATGAAGTAAGACATATCAATAGGGAGGTAACAAAACGGCACACTGAACATGTCGATATGGTCCAAAGAGATAGTATGCAATATAGAGCAATGTTTGTGCTACAGTAAGAGAAGAATGCACCAATAGTGAAGGATAATGAATTAAACAATACAGTGTGAAAAAATTTTCAACCATGTTATATGGATGACATGATTTCGATAGTGAAATTGAAAGTATGGGTTAAATATAATTATATGAATTACAAATACACATATATGACATGGATGAGAATTGTTGATTAAAATTAATTATTATTTGTAGGATTATTAAGGAGCATGAGTATGAGGAAAATGTCCAGAAACGTTGTGCAACAATGAAGAAAAATATTTATATCTTTGAAAGCTTTTTAACCTCAAAAATGTACAGAAATTAATTTATCAAACTTCCTAAAAAAGAAACTCCAAAATTACTTTTTTCTATAATTTTGAATTCTAAAAGAACCACCAGTTCCAGATTGATTGGTAAGGTGTTTAAATGTTTTAATTTAGTTTAACAGCTGTCATACGCTATGATTTTGTAATCGAATTTGAGCTGATTTTGATTTATTCAATCAAGCAAAAATTTCTTACAAATACAAAGTTATGGTGCCAGTGAGATGTGCTGATGACGGATCAGCTCAGTATAAAAAATGAGGTATACAGAAGTTTTGTAGGCTCACTCCCAAGCCTAGTCCGCATAACAACATACTTCTTGACTAAGCTGCTTGAATTTGGTCTACGAGTCTAAAGGTTTATCTATAAACCTAAAATTCTAAAAATAGTTATTCTGGAATTAAAGGGTTATTATCTGAAACAATAAATCAGCGATGTTTGGTCTCGCAACGAGTCTTAGGATAGGCAATGTCTAAAACAGAACACAACGTATCTACCAGTATAGGCTAGGCTTTAGATGCATGATTTGAAGATTTAGTATGTACTACTAGACGCGTGTGATTCACAGATATGTCATCTATTGCTTTTTCATTCGCTAAACGCCCACTGATGTATTAATTTTTTAACATAATTACTAAAACTGGAACTTAGACCGCTCTTGATTTAATCGGATAAGTGAATTACATTTCTCAATAGCCTAGTTAGATTACTGTCCACAAAGCTAACCTAACCGCCCGGGGAAAGTGGAGCTTTGATTTGGTCCAATAAACTGTAAATTATTTTCTGCGCAGCCTGGGCAACCAGTTTCCGCAAAACCACTCCAATAGTTATTTCTTCGTCGGTTCCACAAATCGCTTTCACTTTGTTTCAGTCTCAAATAACTTGTCATGATAATTTCAAACGTAATTATAGATTGGTATTGCATACGTATTGTGTTGTATCATTTCAGTTGTTGAAGTGGGATGTACTTTCTTTGTTTTACATTTAATTAATTTACACCAGTCCTGGGTTGCCTGAATTTTAACGAGTTTTATTTTTTTTTTTTTTTAACACCTCACATTTTCTCGACCACTCAAAAACTGGAGCTCTGAGCATGAGCCTTGTTGGTTGCTTTGTAAATCAGGGGCTGCATGAGTATGAATGTGTGTGTTTGTGTATGAATGTACATATACACACATACATATGAAATATTTCATTGGCTAGCATTCTCCATAGATGTCACTCCAAGGTAATCAAATCCTTGGAATAATATTAATATATAATTCATGAATCTCCACTTGTAGGCTGCAAACGTTTATGGCTTACTTTAGTTTCGAATTATAATATAATATTATTATAACAATGTTTCGATTTGTTATTATTTTAGTTTCGAACAACTTTCCAAGATAGATTTGAGTTTGAAAGGGCGTCGCTAGAATGTATGTAGAGAATGAAGGTGGTATCGGCAATAAACCTTCGGGTTCGGTATGCCTTTATTATTATTATTATTCTAAGCTGACACTTCATCTGATCTGAAGGCTACTAAACCAATGCATTCACACTTCATGGAGGTAATAAAATATCGAGTTAATATATTATAATCACTTAGGTTCTCTGAGGACATTATGGTCACTTTTACGACGTTACGTTCAAATCGACAAGGTGGACTTTTATTGGTATCTATCATCAAAAGCAATAAAAAGCATAAAACATAAAACACGCTTTAATCGAAAATAAATCATTTATTTAAACAAAATAATACGAAGAAGTTGATTACCTTTTTTTTATACATTTATATTACTCTGTCACTTAACCATAGAAGAGTTGAATCTTTCTGCCACTAGTCAGTTTGCATATCGAAACTGCATAATAGTACTCTATTAGGGATGCATTTTCTAAACGTGCATTCAGGTTCTCTACCAACCACTTAGCGGAACCTTGCTGAAAGCCGAGACGCAAAACTGACAATAAAATTACTGCAATTCGCATTTTTATCATCCATATTAAAGATTGGATGAATATAAAAACATCTGCCAAGGCATTGGTTAGAATAATTTCTTCACTGTTTTTATCTTCTTTTTCCTTTTATATCCTCTTATTGCATTATGTGAAAATTGCATGTCTGTAAATAATCTATTTCTCCTGAATTTTCTATTAGGTAGGTCATTAGCTATATTTCAAAATTAATAAAATGCGAAAGCGAAAGTATTGAAAGAATCTGATACCATTGATATTTGACCCATTTTACACCAATCCACAACTTTCCTCCAAATTTGGGCCTAATCGGACGACATTTTTTAATTATAGGTGTGTCCAATAAAAAACCTTTAGGCACGCGTAAGCGAAAATCGTGGACGAGATCTGATAAAAATCGACAACGAACCAACCAGGAACCGACCTTCACACCTTCACCTAAAAAATTTCATCTAAATCGCTCAAAAACGGTAAGATTCATTATTTCCCACCACAAACTGACTACAAACCATTAAACAGACAGATCTGAAACCAAATTTGTTCTCTTATATCTAAAACGGGATAATTTTCGATTCTGAAAACATTTTTTTTTTCTGTAATCTGTTTTTTTTCTCAACTACTGTTTTAACTTTTACTGTTTTTGTTGATTTACCAACCCTTACTTGTTTACGTAAATAACTACTGAGATAAATGTATAAATAATATTAGAGATAAAATATTTAATACAATTTGATTAAATTTATTTGAAAGTTCTTTAATAACGGATATATAAAATCAGTTATATTCATAGATTTTAAATATCAAACCAATTAAGGATAAATACGTTGTTTCCTAGTCACATTTTCAAATGCGAATTTAGAATTGCACTGTTAAACTTTACTATATTTATTTTCTGGAAATTAATTTCCACACTTTTTCACTTCTTAATTCTTTTTATACATACACCTCAACCAACGTTTCGGGCTCTTTTGTTAGAGGATAGGAGCCCTAACTTTTCCTAGTTATCCTAACTTATCCCTAGATTAGAGGAGGTCCTATTATCCAGTTCTTATTATTAATGAATGGACATTTGCCACTGAAGATTAAAAGTAATTTTTATATATTCCCAACAAAATATAAGTCCTATTTTATATTAACTAGCTTATTTATTATTAACTAGCATATAAAACAATATATGACTCAATGCACTTCCCTCATTTTATTGACAATGTACTGTAATTTGGACAAGTGAGTGGACCTATGTAATTTTGATTGTAACAAGCAACTAATATTTTTTTATTTAAAGATTTATTTATTTTTTTCCATTTAACTGTTTTTATTGTACATTATTATTATACTTAATTAAAGTAAAATAAGTAATAGTGATGAATGAATTAATTCATTTTAATTTTCGTTGTAATACAAGTTGCTGGCGAGGAGGAAAATCTAAAATTCTAATTCAGAGTCCCCGAAAATACAAAATCTGTTGAGAAAATTATTTCTACGATTTTTTTCTGAAAAACTTTTATAGCGACTCAGACTTGCTGACAATAAAATATAATATAAGCATTTTGAAATAAATTTGATCTCCTTTAATTTTATATATAATATTTATCTTGAAAAACATATTTTCCAACATAAGTTTCCAAGTTATAAACAAAACAATGAAACAAAAATTCCCCTTATAGATTTTGGACTTACGCCATCATGATTCTCAACAAGTGATATGAGCTATTTATGCAATCTAGTCAGGGCTGTTTCTTATCGCCGACAAGTATCTAATTGCAATGATTTAAATCGAAAGTTGTTTTTTAAAAAAAAATGGTAATAAATTTACCTAGTAGGTCTGTAGCGGAATTCCCCGATCTTGTCCAAATCATTAAATACAGAATAGTTTGCAATTTTCGATGATGTAAGATTACAGATTGACATAAATTTCAGACACGTGTTACGGCCAGCAGAGAAGGCACTATGTTTCCAAACATCTCAATAAAAGCCGAACTAACCACCTTAGAGAGGCGGACCTGTTGGTAGCCTTCCTACGGAACAGGTCTAAATTAAAACAGAATTTGGAACGTCATTCGAGACCGTTAATAAACGTTGCCAGGGATGGGAGTCCGGCTTTTATATGAAATAAGAAAATTATAGTTGAAATATAAATATTTTCAAAATCAAATACTAAATATTTTAATATAGTCCCCATGTGACTTATATACCTGGTATGCGTGGGTCCCGTATATAAGGTTGTTTTGCAGGCAAACCAAGATGCTTGTGCAATGTCTCTGAAGGTTTCTGTTCGAATCGTTTCGAATTACTAATAACTATGTGGCGGTTCTGTGAAAAATAAACGTATTTAAATTGATAGAAAGTTTATTAAATTGATAGTTGACTATTCATAAACATTATCAATGGGCTTGGTAGATTCTTTATTATTGTTTTTTTTTTAATAATTCACTGAATCATAGAAAGTATTAATCTAATATTTCACAGCCACAATTGTTATTTATCGCTATTTCTGTTTTGCGAAAAAAAAAAAAAATCTTCAGAGAATCTAGACTTTATAATAATACAATTAGAAATTAATAGTTACATTTTAATTTCAATGTTTATATTTTAAATGTTTACGTATATTATTACAGAAAAAATATTTGAACAAAATACAAATTAAACCATTCAATCATAGAGAAGACATTTGGGAAAAGAAAAAGTTTAATACACTATTTAATGTTTTAGAAAAATATATTAAATACTCTCTGTGACACACTTTTATTATTTTTTTTTTTTTAAAGGCTTAACGACATGTCTCAAATTCCTAGATGATTATTGTGAAAATGGCTCAATATAAATTTTGTTAGCACATTTTTTTGGCTCAATATAAAATTTGCTTAAGCTAGCGCAAACATTTTTTTCTTTTCCACATATATTTAGAAGAAGGCAGATTTGACCTAAAGTTGGAGGAAATATTGCCTTTCACTTGATGAATATTTATTATCTATATAAGTGATTTATTATATATGTGAAATTAATAATTTTTTATAAAGATATTTTAGTAAAATCTCATCTTTTGTATTTTTCCCCATAATTATGAACACATCGAAATGATTGGATTAGTATAAATTTATTTCAATACTTTTTGGTATTATTGGCTGAGGATAATAAAAATAAAAAACTAAACACAACTGCGTTGATAAACTGTAGTAAGGAACTAGGTCTGAAAATTAATACGCATAAAACATAATATATGCTTAGCATTACAAATGGGAGCAATATTAGTAATATAGATATAGAAGAAATATATTTAAAAGAGGTAGATTTATGTATTTAGGTTATAAAGTAACTAAAAGAAACGAAATTGATGAGGAAATAAAAGCAAGGTTAATGACGGGGAATGATTATTATTTTTCAATTTCGAAATTTCTTAGCTCGCGCATTCTATCCAGGAACTTAAAAGTTAGATTTTACAAAACTATTATCATTCCCACTGTTCTTTATGGATACGAAACATGGTATCTTACACTAAGTCAAGAACTGCGCCTTAAGGTTCTTGAGAATATAGTATTACGTAAAATATTCGGACCGAAAAAGTATAAGTTAACCGGAGAATTGAGATCATACAACGCTGAATTGAGAGAACTGCACTTGGTATACATAATTTATTTTATAGCATTGAGGCGAATAAGATGGGCGTGTAAAGTTGTGGGACTTAGTAACAGATCCCTAAAATATTAATAAACACTGAAGCGACCGGTAAAAGTCCGAGGAGTAGACCGAAACGTAGATGGAAGGATTGCGTTAAAACTGATTTATTAGATTTGGGTCTAGAGGGACGTCACTGGACAGATGTAAGTACAGAACGATTGGTGGTGTCGGCAACGAACCTTCGGGTTCGTCAAGCCTTTATTATAATTATTATTTCCATATTTTCTGAAACTGAAGAGATCACGCCCCGTATTTCAATTTCGTCGACATGTTCGTGATTGTGCTATATATAAAAAAAAAGAAAGAGCTATAGATCTAGGAACAAACTTATAAAAACACTGAGTTCAGTAATTGTAAATATAAAACATAACAAAGAACATTGATATGATATTATATACGATTCATGACTCAAATCGTGACACTTTCGCTAGTCGAGATAAAACTGCACCTCCACCATTATGCAAATATTATTCAAGGGTCCGGCTTTTGTATTTTTTTTTTTTTTATAACATCACTGAGAAAAAAATAAACGATATAGAAAATTGTCAAACCACATAGGGCAGCCTACTAATACGCTGTCATGAACTGACACAGGAGAAATAAAATCAGTAAAAAAAATTATATGAAGTAGTACATGACACGTTGTGGTAAAACGCACGCCCACTTTTCAGAGATGTAAAAGTATAATAATCGCTTATTTTTATTAAAATAAAAAGCCATCGAATGTTGATGATTTTCATGTAATTATAGTGAATCCTCATCATGAGTGATCTCATATGTATTTAATAGTAAATATGATTTTCCTCAAGTATTTAAAATGTCTAAAGGCTAATAATGATCGATGTGATAGCATTGTATCCATGAATAATAGTTAAGGTGTGTAGAATATAATAAATAATATGTAATACATAGTACATCATTTATCAACACAGTTAAACTTTTGCGTTAAGATTTTTTATATTTATTGAATTTTATTAGATATATCTTAATGTTTTATTAGATATTTTTTTATAAATAAAATCTCCTATTTTTTAAAACTTATAACACATTGTTATGATGTTTAGGAATTATTCAATAATTTTTTTAAAATCTTAGAGAGGGAAAGTAAAACAAAAAGTGTAAAAAAAGATGGTACCAAATGAAAAATAAAATACAAATAAGACATATTTATTTATAAATATTATGTAATACTTATATTCAGATTTATAACCTCAATTTCTGTAATCCTTAATTCCAACGTATAAGGAAGCTATCATGCAATCAACGAATTGCAACCCAACGTTTCGACTTTTCCTATTCGAATCGGATTTCTCTATTTCTCCTTTAGTTATTCATAAAATTCTTAAGATTTTGTGTTTATTTACTGAATATTGTGGCAAACAATTAAAACTATTATTATTTTTAAATAAACATAAAAAATTAGATGATCATTAGACGAAGCTTTTTTGATAATTCGGCAAATGAGCCCTAGAATATTTCAATGAGAATCTGATATATCTGTTATCAAAGAACAATTGATTGTTCATTAATTCACTAGGAAAAAATTGAATAAAATGTGAAAAAATCGATTCTAAAAAGTGGAACGTCCGTTCGGTCGATTTTAGCGAACAGTTGCTCTCACATCCCAGGCATTACCCTCCTTTAATATGAAATTTTTGTATTGTGAAATACAAATTTTCGTTTTTGAGCTACAGATACACAAGAATTCAAATTTTTTCGCGACCGTAAAACTCTCGATTACTATATAAGAAAATTAATATAACATGGGATACATAATATAAGACATTGTTTATATTCAAATTTACAACCAAAACCTATGCAATAATTAATCCAGCTTATATTAAATGAATTTAATTCCAAAACCTCTTCACTACATTTTTTTCATCAAAACATTTTAATTAATCTTGCAGTTTCATGCATTTATTATAAGTTGGTAATTTTTAGGACCAATTTTGTCTTTTGAAAACTCACTAGTCAAAACATCTATGTTCATGTTTCTAAAAGTAACAACAAAAAATAAATCTTTCAAACTTCAAGATTCACTCAAAACTTTATTTGAGTTAAAAAATATAGTAAGCAAATTTTATAATTAAGGTAGCGACATATATTTTATAACATATACTTATGTATTTTTTATTGTATTTTTATTAACCACAATTTTTTTTTTCGGGGAACAAAACCGAAAATATAAAATTATGTGAATACCGTGTATATTTTACAATACATTTTTTATGGCAGCTCAAAAAATAACCTCTATTAACATTTCCGTAGTTAGTTCTATAATTATGGAATTTAATTTTATTCAGTTATAAACATTATTAAAAAGAAAATGTTTATATAAAATATAGTTCTAAACAGTACAATTATTGGTTTCAAGATAAGTAAATTTCATATTTAAGTAAACATCACTTAACGGACACTCCTCTATGACACTAAACTCTTATCGTAATTTTATTAAAGTCGTAACCAACAGAATATAAATTTATTGCATATGAATCCTGTTTTTACGGAACCCCAACAATCCGGATGCGAACAGCAATATTGTTCCTCGTCAGCACTTTCTACTCCTCTATAACGGACAAAAGTGATCAAAACTCATTATTCCAGAATTAAATTTGTGGACCATTATAGATACCAAAATATCAATACATAATAACTTAGTTTATAACAAACAAAACATCAATAAACCATACTAGATATATTTCGAAAGGACTCTCAAATAGAGAAAAAAGTATATAAATATTCAGAACTATGTTTAAGGCAAGTCACTAGAATGTTGAAATGTCTGCTATTTCATTTTATATTCACTAATTATTAATGGACGCCCCGTGTAACGGACAAAGTTATCTTTTCCTATATGTCTGTTACATAGAATTTTCACTGTTTTAAAATGTCGCTTTAGGCATGTAAAATAATTAATAATATCATACTTATTTTCATAATTAGGTATATGCTAATAAACATACCATGTAAATACATTTATTAACATGCAATACAGTAAGAATCGATATTAATGCTAATTTCTAAATATAATTGATATATCTATCCCAAATGTAATGAATCAAAAAATTAAAAGACGTAAATATTCTTTCGAGTTGCCAAATACTTAGTCCTTAGGAGCTGTTAAGAAACGTAATGCATTTTCAACATTGCCCAATAACGTCTGCCCAAAACGAATTTCCGAAAGACCCACGGACATTGTATATCATATTTCATGATTGTTAATGCTGTTTCGACACAAAGAAAGCTTACCGTGTAATACTATATCGGAGTGTGAGAGAGAGGGGGAGCTAAAGGTGCCCACTTTGGTTCTGATATATTTCCATACCTCATGGTCTTATACCTTATAGCTGTTTTGTATTCTTCCTTATTTAAAGCTAAGATATTCAGTAAAATAATACTTAGGGGCATGAAATAATATTTATAGAGACAGTTAGATTAAGGCTCTTCTGAACAGATTAAGAAAATTTGAAAGGCCAATCTCCTTTACAGCAATAAAATGATATTACACTGTTAATCAAAATGAATCTCGACATAAGGAATAATTAATGCCTCATTTAGTAACCATCAAATAGTCGAAAATTGAATAATTAGTAAATTTTTCCATTTGACTCCTGTTTGCCATGTAAATCAACCACAGAATATCAACACTCAATGATCCGAATCAAAATATTTTTGTAAGACTGTTTATAAAACAAGATATTTTTTACAACTCTCTGAACTTAAACTACTACTGATATAGCAGTAGAAGTAAATTGGTGAGCAACTGATGAACTTGAAATAAAGCTAGAAAACAAAAGTTGTTTTATGATACCGATACTTAATCGATGGATATAATTAAATACAAATATAATCCATGGATCTTTTATGTGTAATACTCCTGGCTGGGTTAAACTTGGATAGACTGTGTTATATGCAACTTATATATTTGACTAAGTATCACAACGAACTTTAAATTATATATAACAAAAAATAAGACTAAATATAAGAATAAATGAAACAAAATTTTTTTTGTAATAACAAATGAAAGAATTTTTTAATCAAAATAAATGACTGAAAAAGTGAAGACCAATTTTTTCGATTTTGAGTCATACTGAATGCTTATTTGTTGAATGAGATAACTGAAACTTGCTTCCATTTCTTCTGATTGGTACCTGCTCAGCCTTCTCTACTTAATCATGGTTGATGGAAAAAAAAAAACAAACCTACAGAAGATAACAGAGAGATCAACATTACCTCCCAGGGTACCAGAATAAGATTACTTGGGTTACACAGCATAAATTGTTGCCCATAATTGAGATATGGTTGAATTCATTTTAATAAAAAAAAATAATAATAATATGATCCTTAAATTTTTTTTTTTTTTTTTATGATTTATTTTTTTTTCAAAACTACAAAAAAACAAGTGAAATTTCTAAACTTATGTAACATAAGAGTATTTTTCGAAATGGAATAAATAACAATATTCATTACAAGATGAATTATGTAACTCAAGAGAAACTTGAAAAACGAATGTAGTAAATTCTTGAAGCAAAATGATTGTTCTAAACAAAATAAAATAGTCCACATAAAAAATGACATTTTTTTCCAATTTTTACATGTAGAGATGACTAAAATATTCTTCTACAATAAATCTGTGATTAACATATTGTCCAAGAGAAATAATGGTTAGTGTTTAAGAATATCATTGTTTAAATAAGCTACAATCCTGATTTCACAAAGAGTTGTTGTTAGGCTAGGATTGGCTTGAGATGGTTCGGAGGAACAGAGATCGTACAATCTCGAGAACAAGAACTGTTGAAAAACACCTCACGCGAAGCTATATCTATAATCGTTCGCATAATAAAGGGTCGTTAACTCTCTGGGGAAGTCTGAAGAAAATGAAGAAAAAACTAACAGACAAACAAGCGCATAATTTTTGTCCAACAAGCGGGTCGGATTTATGTATTTAGCATTCAGTGGACTGCAGTCGCGTGACTGGAGAGAGCTTGCATTTTCTGCCAATTTGGATATCTCCAGTTCTTATCTGAGCTGATTTAATTCCCTCGTTGAAGTCTGTTGCAGCGGCTGGCTCTAATGAAGTCAGGGTGTTGCATCAATGGTTTCGCAACGGTTTGCCACTCGCATTTCTATGTGTTCCGATAGTTTTAAAATGTTACAGGTAACAAAAAGATTCTAAAAATTGTAAGCGTTATGTATGAGACTATTGGTTTGCCAGAGATTCTGAAATTGGTTACAGTACTACCTACTTTCATAATGAGTGCTGCTTGATCGGGGTGACATTGAACATATTCTAAAGTTTTAAATCAAATTTAGGAAAATTAGTTCACCAAATTTGATTTATAAACAGAATGTTTTACATTTCGGCTACCATCCCATCCTCAGGAACAAAAAAATCACTGGCACATACTCACAGATTCACAAACACAAACCACCAAGGTATTTACATTCACTTATCAGTTTTTGGATTTTTGTTATCGAATTAACGAACAACACCCCTATTTCTTACGAAGTATCGGTTTTTTTGTTGTTGTTTGATCTCCACATTTAAAATTTGAGGAAATATGATTTGTTGAAAGATCGGAACAATGAGACTATTTGTCCTTATCATTATAAACGTTTAATATTTTTGTTATAGAATGTGCCACGTTACCACTTGATGTTAACTGGTTCCATAGGGGTGTTAAAGAAAATTTGTTGGTCTTTTACTTCACTGTCCGTCAATTTTTTTTTTCTCTTAAGCCACGTAGTTTCTGAGATATAAACAAAACAAATATTAGTGGAAAAAAGTTAGACATCTATTCCTAACATTCAAAAACTAAAACAGTAACCATTTTTATATTGTTCAGTAACACCTGTAACAGCACGAAAAACTCCAATGAGTTTTCATGTTGGTTTTATGATGGAGGGAGTGGCGAATGTGTAATAATCGAAAATTAATAGATTTGAAATGTTTACTATAGGAAATTAGAGTGCATTAAATTTATTAAAAACTTAATAGTGCGTAAGGTTTGATCAAGGTGGTTAAGGGTAGTTCGAGGTGATTAAAGGTGGTTAGAGGTGGCTAAGGGCAGGAAGGGGTTGTTTGGTTAAGATAGGGTCAAGCCTAGGATCCAAAGTCCAAAAGTGCTCTTCAGATTGAGAGAGCAGACCATTTCCTCCATAGTTTTTTTCCAAGTTCTTTAATTTCGTATTATATAAATTTCACTGAGCACAATAATTTTCAACAACTAACAAAACATTTGATATTTACACCACTCCCCTCACACCATCCCCTTACACCATTCCAAACTCGTTAGACTTTTATACAATTAATAACTTATTTTACTAAATAATATAAAAAAAAAAAAAAACAATCCCTGCTTTAGTTTTTGTATGTTATTTTTAAGTGTTTAATTTCACTGGAGTGATATTTGTCCCCTTCATATCTCAGTACATTATTAACCACCCAAACTCTACTCTTAAACCCATGAGACTTTTATCCGCGTATCGCACAGAAGGTACTTAACTATATAAAACATATATATAACCATTTAATACTTTGAATGTAAGGGTTAGTTCTCTAATTTGACTGAACTAATAATATATTTGGAAATAATAACATTATTTAGCATAGGAAGCATCAACATATTAATTTATAAAGCCTAAAACGAAATGTTAAAAAAAAAAAAAGTATTTCTAGTGAATAAAAGGTTGAGGAACTAACTAGTCTAATTATTTTAAGGGAATTATATATTTTACAGGGGAGAGGGGAGAGAATAAATTTTTTTTGAATACTTTAATTCTCAAAAACTCTGGATTTATTTCAGTCCGAGGTTCTTTTATAAACTATTTGTTTTAGACCAATAATTATGCTTAAATAAAAGATTAGGATATAGTACATGCAAGTTAAAAATACTGCCTAAGATAGGAATGGTATTGTCAACAGTCACGCTAAGTATAATGGACACAATAACCGTAGTACTACGCCGTGGCTACGTGATCAGCATGGCAGATCGTAATGGTCCGCGTCTATCATGCAAATGCAGATGACAGCGCTCCTATTGTCTTAGGGCAGTCATTAGAGTACCAGGATCAGAGGATCACTAGGTGCGGTCCTCATCCTTTACTGGGAAACAGGACTGAGGTGGGGTTGGAAGGAATTTGCAGATATCGATTGTATAGAGGTCGATAGGAACCTAGGATATAAGAATAGATACATTTTAACAAGTCATTTTCCAGCTCTATATAATTCAAACACCAAATAAAAACATATAACATTTTTTTTCTAACTTATCCCTTAATAAATTTAGTACATATATAGATATATCTTTAATTTATTTGAAAATTGAAAAAAATGAGTAGATGATTTTTCTTTTTCTTTGAATAGTGAATTATAAAAAAAAAAAGGATTTTGTAAAATGATGATGTAGAGATCTAAAGAAAATATTATTTCTTAATCATATCGATAATCGTTTTAATAACATTTTATTCATATACACCATTATTTTTTTTTCTGACCCTAACCTAGTCATTTCTGGCATACGGGGAGTATCTTCATGTGCCCAACCTATTCTAACCATGATAGGAGGTTAAGTTTTCATTTTGTGGGACCACCACAGCAATTAAGTTCGATCCCCAAGCCAGGATTCGAACCTGCCCCGCTGCAGTCACGATCTAGTTAAAGTTGACGCTTCAAGTCGCTCGGATTATATT
The DNA here is from genome assembly GCF_000696795.3 of Halyomorpha halys. Lineage (NCBI taxonomy): Eukaryota > Metazoa > Arthropoda > Insecta > Hemiptera > Pentatomidae > Halyomorpha > Halyomorpha halys. The sequence continues at coordinate 570,117 of NW_027112448.1, read as the reverse complement.
ATACGGACCGTTCCTCTCGTATCAGATCATAAAAATCCATAATCCTTCAAAAATACTCTAAAGCTCCTCAGTATCCCACAAATAAACTTACCCAAAAAGACTACAATATCCCATTTTCAAGCCCCGAAATATTTATTAAATTATAAAAATTATTATTTAGAAATTTATCTCCTTCATTTCTAAAATACTTACCCACACAAACTCACTAGATTTCAACCGTTCATCTCGAACTATATTTAAAAACACCCATGATTAAAGGGATACTACCATTTTGGGCGGTTCCTTTAGAATACACTATCATTTGTTTTAATTCATAATTTATCATAATTTACTAATTCTATCGTACTCTACAGTCATAAATTTCAATGAATAATTTTTTTAATTACTTTTCAGAGTAATAAAATGCATCAATAGATTTAGTTTGAAAATTTTAACTATAATAAAGTTTGAAAAATCATTTCTAAGTTCGGAGTTTTTTTTTCATTTTTCTTTTAATTTATGTTTAATTGGCTCACTAAACAAATATTTAACATTAGAGCTTCCCGTGGAGTTTTAGTTTGACTTCCGGCATGGACAAACGTTCTCAATTTGATATGTTTATTTGTTTAAATTTCTCCGCGAATCATTCAATGCACTGATTTTTTTTTTAATGTTCTCTCACTGAAACGCTTGTTTTTTCTGGCCTGAACTATTTTTAGCGCCATGGCCATAAAAAATAATTTGAATAAAAAGTTCAAAATATAAATAAGAAGTTTATTTCGGACAACGCCACTAAGCAAGAAGTACAGCTAAGGTAGCAAATTGGGGCTATATATTTTTGGCAAGGCAAACCGGTAGTGAAGTTCTCTCCTAAAGATTGTATCTCTGTTAAACGATAGTGATTCTTGCTGTATGACTGTAGGTACTGGCAAAGATTTGTTGAAAAACCTAAAATGTTTCAATGCTCATACCTACGTCTACCTACACTAGTCAAAATACTACCCCCCTTACTTTATCAACAATCTCTAATTCTGTCATTTGCTGATGTCTTTCTTATAACCTTTTTTTTTGTTTTATTTCGAAATTCCAAAACATAAAGAATATTAAATACATAAACAATATATCTCCATATAAATGATTTTCTTTTAAAAGAGGAGACAAAGTCAAACATCACGTCCCTTATTCAACTAATATTTCCTCATATTCATAATCAACAATTGATTGTAATTAGTTAGATTTATTTTTACAATACACTCTGATATTATACTAAAACATTAAAATTACTTACCATTTTTGCCAAGAGTTCGGTGAAGCACTGTGAGGAACGCGAGGAGGAAAACGATACCCTTCATCCTGTAAAAAATGCAACGGTAATAAGTCTTTTTATATAAAAATTACAACAATAAACTTAAATAAACATAAAACTTATCTCGAGTTAATGATTAAATTATACTTGGTGAATATTCAAATGTTTATATTTGGAACATAGATTTTTGGGCATAACCTTTGAAAGAAAAATAAATTAGGTTGAATTGCAAAAAACAAAAGTAAATCATAATCTGGAGGCTTCTCTTTTTAAATCTTACGAAGTATTTAGAATTAAAGATTTTACAACAATTTACGGCTCATTTTTATTACACCACCTTATGAGTAAAATAAAATATTACATGGTGATCACTAAAATCTCTTAAAGAGAGATTTATATTCATATATTATTTAGAAATGAGCAGATAATTGGCAATACCTTAAACGTCAGTTTCATATAACCGCCGTTAGTTCCCTTCTCCACCTATTCAAGCAAAGCAGCGATGAAAATATATTGCATCACACCAATCATGAAGTAATACAATTAATGCATTTTTTTTTTTGTTTCTATTCTAATATCTTAAAAGCTTTGAAAGAAAAAAAATTTAAAAAAAAAATTAAAAGTTACACTTCCATATGCACTTAAAAGTTTACTGCAAATACCGTGTGAGGCCAGCAATTATGTTTCTTCCTCCGTTATTCTGAGAGTCCAGAAAAACAGAATTGCTTTATTGTTAATGACTGAAATTAGAAAATATCTTTTGACACTCAATTAACGGAAAATACCCAATTAACCCAGTCCAGACAATTGGCAATCCCTTAAACTCAATTCCAGATACCCGGCGTTCGTTACCCTTCCCTTCTCCCGAAAGCACTCTCACCTCATTTCAAGGCTTCGTCCTGTGGTCGATAACTTTACGGCCTCGGGAAGGAATTCCTCCTTATAAATATATCGAGGCTATTTTCTTTCTCAAATTTCAGGTGATTTTTCACAAAAGAGGTATTCCAACAAGCTGTGTTGAAAATAATATTGAGGTTTTACAGCAGGAATTTGCACATTAAAGTTTTTTTTCTTGCACGTTTCTTAGGGCATGAAAATCCAGTCTTATGTTATTTTAGCTTCTTATATAAATAAAAAATCAGGTTCCTAATGGTATAAAGATAGGTTGACTTATTCGTCAAATATTCGTTCTGACAAAAATTCTCTTTTTTTAAGCCTCTTTGGCGGTGCTTGTTAAAGCATGGTTGAGCGTATGTACTCACCTATATCAGGTTGAATAATTGTAATTTTTAAATCATATATCATCGGGTTAGATGTATAAGAAATAACGTGGCAAAAAATAAATAGTACTTTTTTAACTTTTGCCCAGAATTTATTCTTTTTATTTTGCACTGAAAAAATTGACTTAATTTAAAAAAAAAAGACATTATCGGTATTTTATTTTCATTACTTCCGTAGATGAAAGTCGACCACGAGCGCTCTCAGGGGTAGTTATGAGAAACACTGCACTATAGTTCAATGTTAACTTCGTTGGTTGGTTATATGTATCTCTATTATTTTTCAAGTTGTTGTTTATTTTCTAAGGAAATGTTTTTATTTGTATTTGTCATATTTCTCCTGAGTTTTACCAAGAAAATTTTTTTTTAAAAATTGGTAACTGTTTTTTGCGAAAGAAAAGTTAGTCAAGTATTTCCAATTTTAGGCCCTAGTTTCACACATTGAATCTTAAAGTGAAAGACAAAGATGTATCCTGAGGATTGTATATTATAATATTTTATGTTTTTTTTTGTTCATATGTTTACTACACATTACAATTATAATAGCAGGCAATAAACTTTTTTTGTAAATTAACACTAAAAGCACTGTTGAGGTGAAAATATTTTCAATACTTCAATATTATATCAAAGATCTTCCTTTATAATTGTAACAAAATCAAATCCTCTCTGCTCTTACCACCATTCTAACAGTATGATTATTTATAGAAACTTTTCTCAAAGAATGAATAAAAGCGTCCCATATAACAATAAATATCTTTAATTATTTTTTTAAATATTTATTTATTGCTATTTACAACTGTACATTATAATACATTTAGTAAATCTGATCTCGGTTAAATTGGAGTGTTACAGGTGTGTAGAGAATGTACCCATTGGCAGCACTCTAATGACGTTTTACATTAGCAGGTTTCGTCGCCATCTTCTTTTCAGGCGCCTGGGAGGATTGTCAGGAATGGAAGAGGATGCAAGGTTAGAAACTAGTGGGTTTGGATGGTTAGGGGGTTAATAGTGAAAGGAATGATATCTGGTTCGGGCTAAATAGGTTACTAGGGAACATTAAGGTTTTTATATATGATTTTATTTGTAACAAAGTATGGAGCATTGAACATTTTAGGAAGGATTTTGGATTGTAAGGATTGAATACGAGAGAAATTCGAAGGTTTAGTGGAGCCCCAAAGCTCAACTACATATGTCCAGATTGGCCTTATTACAGTCATGTAGATCAGTCTTTTGTAATGTGTTGGAAGTTTAGACCGTTTGAAGTGATAGTCGAAATCGACGTGCAGTTTCCTGTCTTTTCAGTCTCGTGTGAAGATTCCAGATTAATCCTTTGTCCAAATGTAGTCCAATGTAGCGGATCTGTTCGACAGGGGTAAGAGTAACATTATTGAATGAAACTGTAGGGCAGTCGGTAGGTTTACAACGAAGGGTAAAGGTGATTTGATGGGATTTGTTGGAATTTATCTTAATCCTCCAATTACGACACCATTTTTCGAGGGCTGTGATATAGGATTGGAGAGTTTGGGATACAATTATGGATTATTATTTACTGCGAGCACACATGTGTCATCGGCATACGTGGTGAGGATAGTGTTAGGATTGGTTGAAATGTAAGGTGTATAGACGGTGTAGAGGATGGGACCGAGGATACTACCTTGAGGAACACCAGCGGACTGAGAATAGAGGAAGTAGAAACCATTGTGGTTTACTTGGAATAATCTATCGATGAGAAAGGAACGAATGATGAGAAAGTATGTAGATCTTTAATTTAAAACAATCAAATTTAAGTGTGTCATAACAAGGGCCTTACAATGTCTGCTGCAATTGTAATAATAAAAATTGGTATATATGGCTATATAATTAGCGTGAAACACCTTTATGAGTTATTAAATGTCATCTAGTATTATATGTTCATTACAGTGCATCTAGTATTATATGTACATTACAGGATGAGTTATATTAATTAATGAGTTGTAGTGAAAAACTCTTTCTCATTAAATCTTTTTATTTTCATGTATCGTAAACAAGGTTTCGGGGCCATCACTCTAACATCAGGTACTTTCCTGTATAGCCATGTTGTAGCATAAATCTAACATTGTGCAAGAAATTATTATTAATATTATTCAAACGTTCATCACTCAAAACCATATTTCTTATCTTCTTAATATTAAATGTTCATTAATAGATGAACTACATTAACTTGATGAGTTTTAGTGTAAAACTCTTTCTTATTAGAAATTAGAAATAAAAATTACTTCTTATGAATGAAATAAAACCGATTCGTATGTGGTTGATATATTGAGGCACGACTCCCATTCGGAGTTGAAGATTTAACCCAGCCACTTTTTTGATTCAATAGATTCCCATACAAATAAAAAAATTGAGGCCATCGCGATTCATGCCCGACACGGTAACGCGAGAAGTCCACCCGATGGAATGCGTTAAGGTAACCCCGGCGCCGAGGCAACCTATATTTATGGCAGAGATGATTGGGATGATGAGCCTCCAGCCCCTGGAACGGACAATTCGTCGGCCACGATCATCCGGAGCTTCATCACAGCCAGTCTTCTCAGCGAACAAGATCAACCTAGAAACTATTCTATACTTAGCAAGAAACCGCTTCAACGGTTCCCTCGTAATAGATGTAAGGATTGTAAAGAGGTGTAAAAAAAATAGATTCAATAAATTGGTTCTTCAATATTGCGAACTTGCAATTATTACAATGTATAATAAAACCAACCTTTAATAATAATACTACAATTCATTATTTAAATAAATTATTTATTGTGCCAATAATTAATAAACCATGAGTATCCGGTAAGTCAACTGAGGCGGCTTTACTACTGTCCAATACAAACCTTATTTCCTATATCTTTGCTCAAATTTGTCCCAAATTTCTTCTTTTGTTTTTATTTAGTTACCTCTATTGATGATGGCCCGATAAAGATGATTTTTTACTGTTTTTTTTTTATTTATCACCTTGAATACTAAGTCAAAGATTAATCCACTGTATTGCTAATACATTCATTTTTATTAATTTATTTACGTTTCAAGGAAACTGCGTTCACCCCTTCAGCAACTATAATTTAATATTTTAAAACAATATATTTTTCTAAAATAGTATATAACCTGTTAATTTAATTTCTATTTATTTAATATAATAAATTCAAACATAAGTTTTTTAACATTATTTACTTACTCATTTCTTTGAATTTCTCATATTAAATAATAAAAATGAAATAAACACATAAATAAGTGTATTAATATTATTTTGCATACTTAGAGAGAGTGCGGTAGCTCAGTTATTAAGGTTCTAGGCAACTAATTCCCAGCTATAACAGATAATTATTTATTCTCTCGCTGTAGCCGTGGGTCAATTCTGTGGAGTCGAGAGCCCTCCTTGTTTAAGAAAAAATCACCTCCTTGTACAACCATTGTTCAAGAAACAGTACTTCCTTAGAAAGTACTGAACCTCTGACCCTTCATGAGTAGTAGCAGGTTTTGTTTACTCAACTAATACGTCGCAGTTATTGAGTGAGTCACAAATTTTTAAATAAATAATTACAACAAAGAGATTTGATCATTTACTAGATTTATAAAAGTATCAAAGATTAAAGTTTAATGGGAGACTTTGCAGAGGAGTTCGATTAATCTTTTAAGAAGTTAAAAAAAAAGCAAAATAGTTTTTCCTTTTTTATTTTATTTTATTTTACAAAGTTGAAAGGCTTTATGAAGAAAGACTAATATTTTATGCAAGTTTTATTCACAAACCTTTGAGCCGTTTGGGCACAATACTTTATAGCCGAAGTACTCAACCTCTTTTTACCTCTGCTCTTTATAGGTTAATAAAGATATAATAACTTTATAAGGTTAATTCTAATTAAAATTATTAAAAACGAAGGTACAAATAAAATAAAATCCTGACTATCCTCATGTACCAATTATAGTTTCTCAAGATTGAAAGCATTTACAATGTTTTTATACCAAACGCATTATTATTATGTGGTAAAATTCAAAGAGAATAGTTTCTTTTTTGCAAAGTGAATAGATGTATTTAAACTGCATACAATCCAAATTTAAAAACTAAATTCTTGGTTTGATCTTCTATACAAGAATAAAACCGCTATAGCCGACAAAGGTATTCCCGGACACACCCATCAGCTTCCTGACATTTGATAGCCTGTGACCGCACTCAAACTGAATTGCGCCCCCGAAATGTCAAGGTTGGGTATGTGGCAGGTAATTCTTGTTCGCTCCCGAAACTATTTCAACTTCTTCCGGGAAAAAAAATACATAAATAAATAAAAAGAAATGATTGAACACAATTTTTTTTCAGATGAATAAATTCTAAAAGAAAATTACTTAAAGCATGATACTGCTTAATTAGCTCATGGCTTTGTTAAAAAAAAACTTAATTTCTCATTTGAATAGGACTATATATCCTTAAATTTATTAAGAAATCTTTTTTAGATTAAAATATTTTTTAGCATAAAATTTTTAAAAACATTGAGATTTTTTATAAGGACCATATTTTCTTTTCTGTTCTACATCCTTACGTCGCATTTCTGCAGCAGCATCGCCTCGAATATGATTCGTTTTTTTTTTGGTTTTTTTTAATGTAATTTATTAGAAGATATACTGGTTAGATATTATCGTATTTTATCTAAAAAAATGTATTATAAGATGTGGTTATTTAGATTTATGTATTGTTATATTGATTGTAAAAAAAAGTATATCTTCAAGTATTAACTCTATATTAGCTTCAAATTCTCACTCTATTTAACTTCAAAGTTATATGATTCTAAGGCTCGTTTACACGGTGATCATTTTCTGTAGTGGTAGTACTGTCATGAAAGTGAGACCATAGAGTGGTGTCCTATCCATATCCTGACAGTAAACCTAGCATACATTCGTTAGCAGTTGGAAAAATAACAGTTACTACTATCGGCCATTTGTTAATATAATAATAAGGTGCGACAGTTCACTTTATACCCGGTATACATGTGGCATTTCTCGTCACAGTAGCTTCATTACCGTTCTTTGTACGATAGCCCCGTTCATTATCACACCAGACCTAATGCGACAGATTAGAACAACAATTGCTTTCATGGTCTTTATGGTGCTTTTGCGCCTTCAATGCTACAAATACTATATCGGATTACACGTGTTCATTTTCTCTTTTGCTCACTTATAAATTTCATAAAAGGATTTAGATAAAAACAAATAGTCTAGATGCACTGTACGTTACATAACCTTTTTAACTTGAAGAAAAATAATGGTTCGCAGATGTATTGAAAATTATTTTGAGACAGGAACCAATCAGGTCATTTTTCTCGTAAAAGTGTGTTTTTTTTTTTTTTTTTTGTTTTTTTATGAGGAAGAAGTTTGTTTAGAATAAACATAGCTAAGAACACCACGCCAAAAGGAGCTAAAACGAGATTTACATTTAGTAATAGTTAATAAGTATTTAGTAATAAGTTGTAATTTCAATGTTTCTTAGGAGGGCAAGTATTATTAGAATAAGTTAAAAAAAAAAACACTGTGATTAATTTTAAAATTCTAACCCTTTTATAATTTTACCACTCTTCTTAGACAGTTTAATCTTATCTCTGGAAACAAATGTCTTAGAGGAAGAACCATGTCTATTCCAATATGTTTGAAAATACGTACAGTATGTGACTTATACTACCTTTACCGCCTTTTTTAGATATGTCTCATACTTAATTGGCATTTTTCTATTTTTTTTTTACTTTATATTATTAATTTAATGAGGTGAATTGGAATTCTATCAATTTTTATAAAGGGCAAAGTTTCTGTTCTTAGTAACATGATTGAAGCCGAAATATAAGTGATTTATTACAGTAATATCTAATTTAGAGATATTATTATATTATGTTATTTTAAGATATATTCGGACCAACGCACAAATATGGCTTATTTTTTAGTTCTATGTCATATGATGAACGTTACGTTGGGTAATGTAATTTTAAATGCTTACGATATATTTTGATTACTCTGATCCTATTTTAAAAATATCTCTTCTTTTTTTTATTACTTCAGGGATAACTACTATTGACATGCTATAAAGATATTGTATAAAACACTAATTCATACCAAAACGGCACAGACAAATATAGCGTGGAGGCAAAAGCGGATGCTAGGAGTCACATAACAAAAATAATTTGCATAAGAATTGCCCTGAAGCAATCTCCAGTTAGACGGCCTAAAGGTGTTCACAAGTTTTTCATAGGATTATCTCATTCCCACGGATGTCTGACAAGTAAATGGTCCGAGAAGAAAAAAAAATCTGTTTTAAAAAATAAATAATAAATCTCGAACCTTATGGTAAAATATTTTTTTTTTTATTATTATTTTTTTAGCTACTAGAATTACAGACAAGAAAATGCCGACATCAGTTTGGCAGGTACTACGAGGAACACTATCACGAAGTGTTCAAAGCAACCGATATTAATGAACCTATTATCTAATTTCAATAGATAAAATAACCACTAAGTATGTACAGTTATACTACCATGGAATATATTGTGCCTTTACCGAACAATAGAACATTAGGAACAAGGTGAACACAAGAATCGCTGATTCGAACGGGTGTTTCACAAGGTACTGTTCTCAGGCCGTCTTTATCTAAGCTAACTTCTTCGTCTTCTTGTCATTATCGTAAAATAACTTATCCTATAGATAACATCATATACATGGAATGTTTATTTGTTCGATTGCTTATTGTAAATAAATGATTTCGTTTCACTTCCCAATACTTTCGGCTAAAGCTAAATTTCTATGGACATCAGTACTTCATAATAATATAGACTGCAGCATTCGTTTTTCATACAAATTTATTATTATTGGCATTGATAGATCCAGTTGATTTTTTTAAGCTCACTAATTAATTTAATAAATTGAAAAACAAACCGAAAAGTCTTAGGTGAAGTAGCACAAGCGTAGTGAAGGCATGCCAGCCTATAGAAACTAACAATAATGAATCTTAAAGAGGTCATTAATACCGTCCAATGGGAGGGCCGGTCTCTAATGAGCACATTTATCATTGGTTCGGAAGTGGAACCAATCAGGGCCTATGTAACAAGCGGTTAATTTATATTCACATAGGGAGCAGGTGATTAAACAGCTTTTAGTATTTGTAAAGCTTCCAGTTTGATTAACTAACAAATGGGAAAAGTGAACATAGTTACAATCCAAGTACTACGTAAACGGTACGGTAGCCCTAATAAGCAATATAATTTCAATGCATTACTCATTTCATTTCTGGATGCTATTTTGCAAACACTGTGTTCGAAACGTCCTGAAGTAAAATAAAAGACAAAGTTCGTAAAGAATATTCAGATATTAATAATTTCGAAACATGATGAATAGCATGATCATTCAGAAATAATACTTTTTTATAAAAATAAATTAACCCTAAATTAATCTAACGACCTTTTTCCATAAAGTCGGGAATTGTTTTTTGCTTTTAATTCAACTATGGCCTGTTATTTTCATATTATAATGATGTATTAAATTAATAACGTGCATCAGGCCAAAGTTTTTAACAAGAATCACTTTGCACAGACACACTCGACATTTCTATTTGATATAATATGTCAATAATATATAATCACAGGGCTATGTTTTATAGACTTCCCCCCCCCCCCAAGTTTATTTAAAAAGTAGTTAAAATATATAAATACTTAATGTTTAGTCTACATCTAAATATATACATACCATATTTATAGCTACAAGGCCTTCTAAGGTAGGGAGACAGATTCGCTGAAGGCGGGGGATTAGAACATTGGCCGGGAAGGCGACAGCCGAGGAGTACAAGAACGGGGAGGGACCGCTCTACTAGTGGAAAGACTATTTTGAACGCACTATGTACATCTTTCTGCCAAATTTCTAGTATCTAAAAATCTTTTTCATTCTTCCAACCAATATGTTTTCAGTAAACAATATTTTCGTTCAGGGAATAACTATCATAAAATTGCAAAGAATTCAGCGACACAAGTTCAAGTATCTTATTCAAAGGACATAGAGTAAGTCGTTAAACATATTTTTTGTAGAAAACATTAAAAGGGACTATTTCTGTTTTTCTTGTGATTGTGATCACTAGCAGCTAAAGAAACTTGCAACACCTTGTTTTATTAGTTGAAAAATATTTACCACAGCTTAGTCTGATGTTATTGATCACAGAAGTTAGGAGGCCCCAAGTATAGTGGGATTGTGGACCCTCAGCGTAAATATGACACTGAATCCGTTCCCTACTTATGATTGTCTGATATCTAACACAAACTAGTGGCCGATAGAAGAATAATTCAGTATGTACAATAAATCATTTAACTGAATATCAATTGTTACTTTCGTTGGGTTATTATTTATTAGATTTTTAGATTAGGAAGACATGAATCACAAAACAAAAAAATGTTGTACTGTACAAGTGGTCTCTAAATAAATTTAGAAGTAAACGAGGTAATGTACAAGTAAAAAAGGTAGGTTAATTAAAAACTCGATGTTTGTATACTATAATTCTCTGATTGATTAGATGTTAAGGAGGTTGATAAAGTCTGATGTTTAGTTCTTTAAACGTATTAATTTAAAGTGAATTATTATTAAATATCATTACAGAAGTCTTAATGTTGAAGTTTTTCGCAGTATTAAGTATATTATTACAGTAGGATGTTCGAAGACTTAAGCGAAAGAACGATGACTAAAGTTAAAAGGAAATATAAGATTTTTTTTAATATAAAGTTGTAATCTAAACGACAGTCGCTGTTCTTCTAATGCAGCACTTTCATTCAATAAAAACTGGAAATAAATAAAAAGAAAGCCATGGCGTTGCGCCAAAAGAAGTCAACATCTTGTCACATGTCCTTACTCGGTATCTTTTACACGTGGCTTGTACAAATGCCCTCAATTTTGTGAGCTGTATACTCATTTTTTTTTTCACGCACAACATACTTCTCTTTTCATTAGCCCTTCCAAAAGTTTTAACTAGTCGCGTAATAGTATCCCTTCTTCCTGAAGAGATTGCCTAGACCCTGCAGAACCAGCTCCATAATGCTATCTTTCCGTCATATCTACCGCCGCACCCACAACAGATGGGACATGGATATCTACCACGTCCACCAAAGATACACTTCTTTTACAACGCTTGCGTATTTTATGTCACTCATCAAGGTCGTAATCTGTTAGCGAGCCACGACTACGAACGAAATTCCATCCACGTCTTAATAAAATAAATCCCGAGTTATGATCAGATTTCAACAAGGAGATAACACAAAACACCGACAATTTTTGGTGTAGAGTCGTCAAGGACAGGAAAAGATTTTCTAAATATCTTCCGTGGCTTTTATTTTACAGAAAGATCTGTGTCATGCACATTTATCAACATATTTATTATTGTTCATAGATTCAAATTCAGACAAAACTCGACATAAATTTGAATCATGGAAAGGATGTCCTATTGACACTAGTTACATGTTCCACGAAATCGGATGTTTTGGAGTTAGTTTAATAATTTCCACATTTTAAGGCTTTTCAGAGTATTTGTTCATTATTTTGTAAATTATAAATTTTAATTGTTTTATTTACATTCTTTTCTGTTATTGATTAATAAATCAAATAAATAATAATATTGTGAAACTAAATAATATGTACTTAAATAATATGTAAATACATTTTTTTTAGTTGAATTTCTCAAGTTTTGATTTTCAATATTTGTCTTTTTTTATTGCATATTTATATAAAAATACACATTAATTGACTTTTTGTCAAATATAAATCTCACCTCAAGTAACTTACTACTTACACAATCCCGTTCATGCCTTCCACCATCAAATTTTTTTTTAAACTTTGTCACGCCCCTGTAGAAAAAAAAATGACTCCGATCCTATTCATTGATTTATATATAAAGTATAACCTTTTTCTAAATGAATTTACGTCAACAACGCCATTTTACCAATTAGATAATTTACTGTTAAAAAGAGAAAAACGCCTCAACTTTTCTAATCAATCTAGTAGTATCAATAGAAATTTCATCAATAATTGAACACTTCAATAATAGTGAAAATAATTGAACACTTACGGCTGTCAGTAGTACCTTTGTAATTCTAGCCGAAGGATAAATGTTGTTATCCCGTCTTTAAAAGTTAACAAAACACTTTGTTAGCTTTTCAAACTACTGGAGCAATGACAATTTTACACACTATTGAAATGGTCCAAGGGCGAGGGAAAGAAAAGTATACAAAAGTACGTTTACAATATCAGAAGTAAGTTACACAAGAACTACTTTAGGTCTTGTCGAGAGCTCACGTGGACTGCCACTCCTCACGTGGAAGGACATATCATTCTATAATCTGTAATACCCTTCTAAGAAACCATTAATGCAGACCAAACCTTCTAAGCAGAAAGGATTATTGTACTTTTTTTTCTTATTTGAACATATTGACAAAATATAGCTGTCAGTTAAAATGCATTGTGTCATTTTTACTAGTTAAGACATACTGAAATTCAAAAGATATTGAAAAAAAAATCTAAAAACCATAACTCCTTGAACAAAGACTAAAAAAATTGAACTGAATAACGATCTCACGATCTGACTACAGAAAGTCTCGAATTTCAATAAAATTTGAAAATAAAATCAACATATCCATAAACAACAAGCACTATTTTAAAAGAAGAAGTTTTTAGTGGAGTAAAATACATTAAATAGGTCACGATAGACCGGGTTTTTTTGCAGCAAAAAACCTGCATAAAATACCCAAAATATACAAATCGTGCAGTAAAAATTCAAAATGTGAATTTAACACCCAAATCCTGCAATAATAAACTTGTTATTGTATAATTTATATTATAAATATATAGATAATTTACCCAACCTGGTGTGAATAAAATTAAACATACCAATTGATTTTTTGTTTGATTTATTTTTAATTATATATAAAGCTAACACAATATAATAATATAAAACATATATAAACTAAAATTCCACAAACGAAAACAAAATCAGATGGAAGAGTAAACGTTCGCTAAAACAAGCTTATTCTAGAGAGACTTTTACATAGCCACTTGAAACCACTGGTTAATCCTATTTCAAGAAGATTCTTCACTTGGTTTTTTTTTTTCGTATAACTTGATTCTTCGTATGGTAATCAATGCATTGATTTTCTAAATTATTCTATTTTAAACTATAAATTAAATAAGGATACAATAATAAAAAGAGTAAATATTGATATGCAAATATCTAAATGTTTATAAAATAAGAAATTTATTCAAGCACTAAATTTTATTAATATTATTAAATATGAGATTTATAAAATATTATCTTAAACAAACAATTAAATTATCAATTAGTTACAAGACTGTTTTATTTTAGTATAAATATAATTTCTAAAACTAAAAAAAATCGTTACAAAAGTAAGATCATGCTTTAATTATAAAATATAAAATTATCATATAAAGGGAAGTGCTATTGAGATTTGTGTAATATTTGTATGTTTGAAAAATAATATCTAAATGTGATAGGAAAAAGACTAAATCTAATAATAAAATATTATTTGTCATAGATATACCCAAGTTACTAGGTAGTAAATACGTCGCCATTTCCTAATCATAATTATTGTCATATTTAATACATAAAAAAACAACGAAATAATAATAAAATAAAATCACTTTAATTTTATAGTAAAATGTTAAAATCCGTTAGTGAAAATCAATGGAATTATAAAAATTGTTTTTGATAAAATTTAAATTAAGGACAGGAAAAGATTTTCTAAATATCTTCCGTGGCTTTTATTTTACAAAAAGATCTGTGTTATGCAAAAATGTTTATAAATTACCAACAATTAAGAAAAACTGAGTACAACAAAATGAACTTCTATAACACATACATTTTCAATCCCCTAACTCGATTTAGAGAAGCTTTAGAAATGCGATTGTTTCGAATACTTTAATCACAATTTTTTACTAAAATTCTCCTTTATGAGGCTTTGTTTAGCCTAGAAAACAACCCGGCATAAGGACTTCAGCACATCTGATCCGAAGGAGACATGTCCAAGGGAGTCCAAGGGGACATACCCTGTTGCGCAAACCTTAATATAACATAATTTCCAAAACCCCCCAAACTGTGCTCTTTGGATTATAAAACGGATACAGAATAGATTACCTCCCCTCTGATGAGCTTCCAGCTTTTTACATAAAATACAACAAATAAAAATTATAAAGTACTCATGTTATCGTTCCGTATTAAAATCAAAATAAAAAAAACTGAAAGAATTTATTTTTATAATAATAAGAACCAGCAAATATCCAATAGTGTTTGTCAGCATGTACTTAAACATAGTAAGAAAATAAATAATCTACTTCTTTATAAATTCTAAAGATAATATGATTAAAATTCATCCTTTCTAGCAATCCTAGATAAAGGGATCCTACCTCAAGGACATCATTATTAGAAGACACTAGTGACGGCGAAGATCTACTGTGATGGAACTAATAAAACCTGCAGTACATTTTACGTAGTTACTGACAATGCACCATAAACTTTACTACTGGGCACTCTGACAGTCCGTCCTAACATTCCTCACGACCGCTGGGCCATGGAGTTGTCACCACAAGACGGGGCTGCTATCTTGTGGCCACGGGAGCCGAGGAATGTTATAAATAAGTGCCTCATCCAAGGGCCGTGGATTCCATTTATAATAAAGAAACAAAACGTATTTCACCATTTAGTGAAGCATAGCTTTAATTTTATAGTTACAATGTAGGAAATGACAATGTGATTGTAAGTTGAAAACCGAAATGAAATAATTACATTGGTCTGAAACCTGCTAGTCCACATATGTGAAAAAGAAGGAGTGCTAAATTAATGTTTCCCAACAATAAAAACATTTTTTTCTGTTACCCTTAGAAATCAAGTACGTTAATCCTAGAATCCACTACGTTTTGTTTAATCCAATTTGCGCATTCAATACCATAGTTAAATATCTAGGGTATGAATCCTTATAATGCAAAACTGTTTTTGTCAGTTTTTTATAGTAAAATTTATGATGAACTATGACTGAATAAATTGTTCGTCGAAAATAATGTCTTTTTCGAGAAACAAAAAATCAAATCAAATTAAGTGATCGATTTGAAAATTATTCCTTCCAAAGAGACGTGCCATATTAGGTTACAATTACAACTACAAAAACACGAAATGGGACTAATAAATGCTTTACGAAGTTGATGTGATAAACAAATTTGTAAAATCCACTTATACCAGTGGCAACTTAGGAGTGAACAATAGCGTCGGTGAAGTGCCAAACTGGCAAAAGTTAGGAAACAACTAGAAAGTTGATAGGATAAAAAAATGCATTAATTATAGTCTAGTTGTGTAAAAAATGTTGCATTTTTTTACAACAAAAACAGGCTTTTTGAGGCTTACATAAAAAAAAACCCGAAAATATATCAATTCTCATAATTTTGCATTTTTAATTAGTTCCATCACATATCTAGCAAGAAAGTTTTGTCCTTACGGAGAGAATGTAAAACAACTTTACTATACTACAAAACCAAAGAAAACGAAATAATATACGTTTCTAAAAAATGGGTATGGTCTCAGAGTAAAGATCATTTACCAGTTGAACTTCAATAGCTTCACGCAATAGCACAAGGCTTTTTCTGAACTGAAGGTTTATTTTCCCACCTGACCAAGGTCTCAGCGACTCAATAGATCCATACGAAAATTAAAATAACTGGATCAAGGAATGAGAAATGCCTGACTAATAAAACACCCAACGTATCCAATATGATTAACAAATTATCCTCAAACCTTCAAGTATCTAAGGTTCACTATTTTCAATCACTCGGACATCGACCGCTTAAATTACGGAAACTATCAACAACAAGCAATTTGTAGAATTATATCGGTGTTATAGAAAAGTTTATTTAACTAGGATTAAGATCAGGTACAGTTTACAACAGGGTTAAGTACCTTAGGATGAATTATCTGCAGGAAGGTGCACTACTTTCCACTTAACCCTGCATTCTGCAGACATGTTCAAGAACTTGAGGACCTATTATCCTGTTAAGGACGGATGGTGCATAGACCAGTAACGAGTTGCAGCAGAGTGCGGCAATCAGGCCTTATAATCGTTATGTGCTCTCACTCACCTGATAAAATGTTAATAGCTCCACTTAAAGTAATAAAATAAATTACTGCGTCGTGTCCTAGCAATAAACGTGAAGTGTGTTGGATATTTTTAGGCCAAATTCTAACTCGTAGAACTTTTTTAATGTGATTGTAAAGGATGAAATTATGAACCTCAGATGTGATGAGTTGACTTTATTAAATAATTTAATTAAAAATTATTCTTATAAGGATAAGAAAATTAGTACACACATAAAAATTCTCTTAAGGTTCGTGAATCAAACAACTTTCACTTACCACCCAGCAGGAGAAAATATAAAAAAATAAAATATTTATTTTTCTATTGCTATAAAAATTCATATTTTAGGATTTCTCAAAATGCGAATAAATAAAATCTACTTGATCACTGCCAAGAATTCAACATTTAAACAAAATAAAATCGGGAGAGGTCAGGTTCGCTCGGCTATTTCTGATTTTTTAATCTCTAAACTGTTGTACCGGAATTTAATACCAGTAACGCGGTTGAGAGAGAAACGCCGGGATCTTCCGGAGCCCTGGTGTTCCCTCCACAAGTGAGGATTGGTTCTTGAGAGCTTGGTTGATAGATTCCTAGACTGAATGTAAATATTGTAAATAGGAATGATTGAGTTTAAGATACTATTTTAATTCAAGTTTAAGTTTATATTTTATTTTTTATATTCATTTATTATAATTTATTTATTCTTTTCCTTCTTTTCTATTTCCTATTTTGTTATCATTTAATTTATATATTTGTAAATATGGGGAGCATTATGATCTATATTACCATTGTCTAAAATATGATAAAATGTAATATTACAAAATAAAATGTATCTATTTCTCAATTTCTACTGGTTAGTTTTTAAATTCGTTTCGTTCTTTTATAGTTCATATTGAAACTTTTTATAACTGCTACTATAGGCCCCAGAAACTACCTTACATTACATTGCAGATTTTGGCAGGTATGCGTCACTAGGATATAGGCTCTAGGCTCTAATAGAATCGCAGAAAATGATGCTTCCTTTATAGACTGGGCGTATCTTATAAATTTCATTAAAAATTCAAAAAGTTTCGATACATAAAAGAGGAATGAGATACATAAAAGAACCAATACATCCCATTGGTTTGTCTTGGAGATGGCAAGAAGGACCAATAGGCCCACTTCCACCCTCTCACCCCCACCATAATTACTAGTACCAGTAACTGCTTCTAGGAAAAATGTTTAAATATTTCAAATAAACGAAATTAAAAGTATTTTAGAGGAAGAGTTTATGAAAACTGGGCATGTAAGATTTCGATCTTAAAGTGTTTTAATGAGGAAAAAACCTAGCTGATACTTATTACATTACTTAATTGTATTATTACATTACTTAATTGTATATTAATGTACTGAATTTAAAAATTGAAAAAACGATCCTATAACATATACATCCGGACAGTCGATTTTAGTGTAAAATTTTACTGATTTCGATTTCGTATAACTTTTATTTTAATGCCCTAGAATGTCCACACAGTCCATTTTACTTTAAGAGGTTATCTGGACTTCAAGGACATCAAAATATGAATTTCCGTTAAAAACAAATTAAAAATTTTTAACGATCGCAATACATCCCTTACTATATATTACATATACGAGGCATCGTAGAGGTGAGTTAAAGAAGAAATAAATCAAAGGTAAAGAAAATACAAACAAAAAAATTGGCTAAACAAGCTGAAAGAAATTTCTTTTAAAACAAAAATCTATTCTAGTCTATTGTTCTGATTTTTGTGATGCTACACAGTTACAGTTACTTAATATAAAATTATTGGTCTGCTCTATGTTTGCTTTCTGTTCCCACTTAGCTTCTTTCCTGTAACTCTATTACTCACGGTATTATTACCATACCAAATCCTCTCCACTACGATAAAGTTTCTCCGGCAGTGAACCTTATAGTACTTTCTTCTGGAATCCATGTCAGTAAAGAATTCAGCCATGGAGTCGTGTGTGCCAGAAACCTTTGCCAACGTTCCTCCGGGTCATCCAAGAATGGCTGGAATGTTCTTGGATGTCGCAACTCATTACCCAACTCTTTGACCTTCACACTAACGACTCAACTTGCTCAACGGTTCGAATAGTAAGAGATTATGATTTCTTAACCCAATAATTTTATTTTTTTACAGTGATACGTGTAATTTTAAATAGGTAACTGAAAATTAAGAGTAATCTGAAGTCTACAGAGTGGTTTCAGGGAAAAATATATAATTTTTACTGGGAAGTTCGGAATTACGAAACTGATCCAAGAATCGGAGCAATCTTTCTTCCCGAAGAAGGGCGCTTAATTTATTTGGAATTTAAAATATATTTTGTAAGCAAGTGATTCAGATGTTTTAATTTTATTATTATTATTAAACTTATTCATAGGAAGTATGATCATTGTATTATAATTAAAATAAAACCTGTGCCGCTACAACTCATGAAGGTTCAAGGGTGTAGTACTTTGTAAAGAAGTACTGCTACTAGACCAAGGGTTTTATAACGAGGTGATTTGGTCAGAATCACGCTCGACCGCCTGATTTCAACCCAATTTATGAGACTGGGTGGATCTCAGGATGGCTACAGAACCCAAAGGGTTGACTCACGGCTACAGTTTAACAGAAAACCATTTTCTGCCCAGTTGGATTCGAACCCTGGTCCTTGGACTTGTAGCATCGTGCTTTACCACAATGCCATCGCGCTTCTATAGTCATTGGATACACTCAATTAATACTTTATTTTAAATTATACTTAATTAAATTCATCCACGGGCTATCACCCCATCATCAGGCGATCTTAACATTACAAGCCCAAAAAATGAATAAATACATTATTATTATCAAAATCACAAAAAAAAAAAAAATTCACTTCAAGATCATGTTTAACCCTAGCAGCACCAAGGGGGGGGGGTCTCGCCGAGCCCTCACTTCCGATTTTTTTTAATACTGCTCTCAAAAAATTTTTCACAGACA